>NW_026126090.1:0-244851 GCF_943737965.1 Phodopus roborovskii | reverse complement strand
AGTGCAAGGGTTATATTATTTTGAGAGTCCCTTGAACTCCTTCAAACAACAGCTTAAAGGGAGATTTCTCCCAACAGTAACAAGGATTTTGTATAGTATTTGGATCTTATGGGGAGTATTAACACCCCATATGGAATAGTTTGATTTAAAATAATATAATTATTATTTCAAAAAATCAAACAATTTCATATATTACATTTTAATTAAGTGATTAAATAATGTCTCCATATAGCTATTTAAATCATCATTACTGTTATGTATCTCTTTTTTCCCTCAGTATAACTCTAGCCCTACTTAAAGTCCCTGCCTATTTTTCTCATTTCCACTTTCATAGCACTGTTTCCTACTATACCACTATGAAACTTCTTTCATACTACACCATTGTTTTTTTCTACTTTCTGGTTTCTGTGGTTGCTTCAGATTATATTCTCAAATCTAAAGGTTGAGAGCTAGGCTCTACAAATAAAAGAATTTTTTTCATATTGCAAACACCTTTGAGAGATAGAAAAATAGTCCCCAATAGTATCAGTGTGCTTATATAAATGAATCTCATTTGTATGAGACAGATAATGCCTTAAATATCTGAAATGATTAAGATGAATTTTAAAGGTGACTGTATGATTTTAAATTGGATTTTTAAAAGTGAAAATTTGAATGTGTCACATAATAGATATGTTTAGTTAATAGGAGCAATGATTGAAGAGACTTGTACCTGATTATTTGGTTTCATAGCAGTCATGCAAATATGAACTGCATATAATTGATATTGGACCCAGGAAAAATACATCGTAAAACTTGTTTCTTAAATAATAAAAGATCCGTGGTCCCCTGAATTTCAAAGACTAAAAGGAAAATTATTTTTAAACCTATCTTCTCTCAACACTTAGTAATTAACTTATTATTTCTTGGACATTCTGTATGGAAGTTAGAGCTATGTTTCCTAAAGTGAAAGCCATGTGGAGTGATTTATTACAACTCTGCTTAATGAGGGTATTAAGATTCTAGGACACAATATAGCCTGATTGAGGTTTATTCTGGGAGAATTCACTTACAGAAGAAACAGATGACCGCCGCAGATTCCTGCACCAAGGATGTCCTTAGATTTTCTCAGTCTCTGACCTGAAAGTAAGAGAGAGCATCTGTGTTGGACCCAGACCTAGACTCCACTGGTCAGGCCCACAACTGCCCCCACACCCCAGTGGGCGTGGTCAGTACAACCGGTGTGGGCAGGGTGGATATCTCACTACAATTCCTTTTTTAGTCTAAAGAAAAGATTTAGACTTGATACATCACTATTTACAAGGATAGTAAATATCAAATATGCTCTAGGAGATGGAAAAATAAGAACATACACACTTAAGGCCTATTGCCAGTGATGTAACAAGAGCAAATGGCAAGAACTACATCTGCTTATTTCTGATAGTTGTTGATGAAGCTCTGGATAAAAATGTATTGAATGACAGTGTGTACACATGTTAATGCAAATCACATTTATTTGATACATTTAAGGACAAGTAACCCATTTAAGAATCTTTTAGTCTGTGTATGTTTAAATTATGTTCTTATTCTATACAGAATTACTAGTACTTTAACATAAATGGAAATTAAGTATCCCATTTCTGATATCTTAGATCTGTACCAAATATATCTAAAGTATAAAGTAGTGTTTTATGGCCTATCTCCTTAACAGATTATATTTTAGAGTATGAATTATGTATACTAAATCAGTGTAAGAAATAGTAAATGTTAATCACAGATTAATTTTTGTAAAATTGTAAAACATTATTACATTATATCTCTTTTGATGACTGTCATGGGTGATACAAATATTGCTAGAAAAAATGTCTTTAGATTGAAAATTTCTTGATAGTTTTTCATCTTTCATATGTTATTTTGGTAAAATGATGATATTACTGGACCTATTCCATTTTTATAATGTTCTAGAAAAACACTTCTTCATTTCTTGCATCCAAACTCCCACTTTAATTTCAGAATATCAAAAAGATGCCTACCAGATTTGGAAAAGAAAGTGAACAACTTGAGCGTGCTATTGATCGTGTTCTTCTTACAATATCGGAAAGAAGATTGGCACGTAGTCTACATGGCACTAATGAACAGCCACCTCATAGAATTCTTACAGCTACTGTTGACCTGGTTAATATTGTCAACATGATATTAAGCATTCTGGAAAGGTAATTCCTAATATCTGATATTTAAACCCATGGCACCCCTTTATTTCTTCTCAGAAATCTTAGGTGTAGAATTATTGTTTTTCCAAGCATTCTTTAAAATATGTCTACAGACATTTTATTGATGCCATGATTATCTATCTCCCTAGGATGTATAATATAGTCACATGATTCCCTTTAAATAAACAAATATTTTATCATCTGTCTTTTACAATTCATTCAACAAAAGTAGTGTTTTGAAATGAAGCTTCCCCTTGAGTTCTCTTTATAGATTAAATTACACTCACACTTCCAAAAAAGAATTTAAATTTATACATTCTTTGAGCAAACTCAGACATTACACCAAACTAGTAAATGACCATATTTGGTCTTTTTGTGGCAAAAATGCTCTTTCTTTGTGTGTTAATTAAACTATGATCTTTTAATTAACACAAGTTAGTCCTGTTTCTAAACACCTGTTAATAAGAAAAGATCACTGAAATAAAAATAATGATTTAAAATTTTATTTGGTAATAATATTTAGATATAGATTATAATAATAATATTAGATATAGATTCCTATAGTTTTTCTTTTACCAACAACTGTAATCAATTATCTGTTCTTTGTTCAAATGAGCCATCTCATAGATTCCTATGACATTTGCTTTCATTAAGTATTATATTTTTCAGATAAAAGAAGGAAGATAGAAAAAGGGATCCTGTGTTTTGATTACCAAAAGCTACACCATTATACTACATGTTCCCTTGCTGAGTTATTTCTCTTTTCCAACTAATCCTTTATTGGAAACAAACTTTTTCACATGAGGAATGAAGGTGAAATTTCCTCAGAGGTTCAAAGAAATTTAAATTATATATAGGTTATTTGACAAACTCAGCAGTTCCTTTACTCTCTTTACATTTGATGTTATTGTAACTATCTTCAAAACAGCTGAAAGCATGCAAGCAAAGGAAGCATATGAAAAAAAGACAAATATTCTTCAATAAGCTGAATTTAAGGAGATAATTTTATTGACTATAAAGATAGCTATAAAATGTTATAATAGAAAAAAGACCTCCCAAATGTTTAAAATCTGTTAAATTAACATTTGATAATTCATTGTATTTGGTTTGCCTATCTTATTAATGTAGTCAGATTGTAAATTTCAAATCATAATATCAGTATTAAAAGTCACTCTTAAGCTTTTTCACCGAATTTCCCATGTTAAAGGCTTATTCACTCTGATTAACAGAACCAGGTAACTTTAGAAGGATATTGTCTGGTTCCACCTGTATGTCATAGGAAAATAATCTACAGAAAATTACCTTGTTTACCACACAACACTTTTCAAATGTAGTAAATCACCTTAGGTTTGCTTTTATTCTAACTGAAAATATTCAAAGTTTTAATTCTTAGAGATTAAGTCTTAATGAGTAGTGATGACTAAGAAGGATACATGTTCAACAACTTATTTTCCTAAGTTCAAGACTAACTAAACATTCTAAAATAAAACATTTGCATATCAAAATGTCTATGGATGAAGACCTCAAAAGTCACAATGGTATGTGTTATGCTGAGCATACTTTAAAACATCTCAATATTTTTAATTTTTTTAATTTAAATTATGAAATTTCATACTTCCTTGGTAAGTAAGTTTATTTTAGAGATTTTTTCAGGAACTTATCTCACTTACATTTTAGAAGATAGGAACACTTTTTGAAGAACAATTAGGGTTGGGCCAGGCATGGTTATGCATGGGAGACAGAGGCCATCCTGGTCTATATACTAGACTTCAGGCCTACTAGGGCTACATTATCTTAATAATACAAGCAAATAAAAGGTCTTAAACCAATTGAAATGTATTTGCTAATAAATATCTGGTCAAATTGTTATTTAGAGGAATCTAATTGTTAAATCCTGGAGAAAATAGTTGCTGGGATTTATCCTCCATTGTTACTCCTCTCTATGACTCTAAATCAAAACAAAGATGATATAATTAAAATTAATTCTTTTCGTTATTTGTTATAATATTGAAATCTCAAATGTGACTCATTTTTTACTTGGCTCAGCTTTTTAAAATAAGATCAATGAATGAAACTTGATGATTATTTCAATTTTATTTAAAAAGTATTTACACCTGGTTAGTAATTTGGACAATAGAGACAATAAAATATTTTTGAGAACTGAAGTTAATTCAGGTGTTTAACAAATTGTATTATTACCATTTTCTCCTCTTTTAGATCATAAAATTATCACATTTATTAGTGTGTACTTAAATTTGTTACATGTTTGATATACTGTGATGTTCTAGAATTTAGCTACTTGTACTTTTTATCTAATATGCTCTGTATTTTAAATTATAAGTTTCAATTTCTTAAAGAATAAAGACAATGTGTTCAAAGAAACTCAGATTGATAAAATCTCTTTGTTACCCTTCCCTGGCAGGCCGCCATTTGATTGCATGTCAGAATTTTCCAGTCTGAAAAATCATCTCATTAAACATATCACATTACTGAAACATTACTCTGAACAGGTAAGACATAGTTTTGTTTTGCTGTTTTCCATTCATGTTCCTATGCATTTATTTATCAAGTCCAGTACATTTATCTTCACTAATATCAATACAACTTGTCTTTTCTTACTCTCATATTTGGGCACTGAGATACAGGTCTGCGTTTTGTTTTAAGTATGTAGAATATTCAGTGACCTAATGGAGTTGTCATTTCAAATCCCTTTTCTATTGTATTAGATATACCCTCATTGCTAAATTGTTCTAAAATACGATTGAGATTATCTGAATCTTTCAGATGTTTACTGTTCTCTAGTAAGGATCATAGAAATTGAACAATATAATATTAAGTATCAGTCAGTCATAACATATGTCTCTCCACATACTATATATGTTTATATATAGGTGTATTTAGCTATGATATCTTAAATTATCTTATATATTTTCATTTCTCTTCAAAAATGAATACCAAATACAATCCTTTTTTTTTTCAGTTTGAAGGTTCATCTACTTGTGGGTATTATAGTTTATATTTGACACTTTCTTCCCTTCATTCTTTATATAATCCATTATATATCTGTCGTTAGCATAGTAAATTAAGATAATAGAAATATTAAAAGCTAACCTAGTCAACCTTTAACTTTTTACAATAATTTTATATAATTTATGATAATTATTCTGGTTCAAATTTATGTATGTGTATTCCCCTTACCTTACCATCAAAATGCTTTGCTCAGTCTCCTTAAATGTTTTATTTCACTCAATGATATGCTCTTCATCATACTACCTGTTCCACCAAAGACTTACTCCCCTAGCTTCTCTCATTATCCAAATACAGTTCATTTTAAAGGAATAATTGATTCATCCATCTATTTATTCATTCATTCAGCAATTCATTTGTATAAACTTTCCATTCATCCATGCATCTCTCCAGTAGTTAGTGGTTAGAAATACTAGCACAACACTTAAGAAATAGCAAAGAAGTATGTTTATGCTAGAGAATGATATGGGAATAGATATATTGTATCAGAGAAAACAAACAGCAATAGACTTATATAAGAATAGTGAGAAGATGCAGAGATGAGGTAGAAAGAAAATAAGGAAAAGGAAGAATGGAGCATGGAAGAAAGGAGAGGAGACATAATGGTCCCTGCTACAGGAGGAGCTCAACTTTATTTCGCTTGTTGCTAAAGAAAATTGATCCAAGTCATCGAACCAAAATATAATGGAATAAGGGGTGTCTCCAGTTTCTTCTAGTCTTAATCCCAGCACAATCTCAATACTTATGCTATCTAGAGAGAAGAATTCAGGGACGACCCAGTAGTAAAACAAATCTATCCAGAGTTTAAATTGTACAAGGAAGAAGACTATATTCCTTAGGAAAAGTGTGGGGCACGAATCAAAAGCCTTGATATTGGTAGGCATGAAATTTATATTTCCCTTCTTACTTAAGCGCTTCCCTTGTACATCAACCAGAATATGAACTTGTAGAAAAGGGGTATGCTTTTCTCAGAAGCTAATGGTACGCATTAATTCAACTCTTAGAGGTAGATGTATGAGATGCGAGAATATGTATATGTATTTAAGTATCCTGAAGTTGAATGTTTTAGTAGTATAAAGTGTATTGGCACTCTGAACATGCTCTCCCAGATTTGAAATCTTGAATTTGTTTTAATCTGGCCTAGCTAGCAGACACTACTACTATCTATTATCACCCATTGCTCCTTACATCTGTTTTTTTTTTTTTTTTCTTTTCTTTTTTTCCTTTTTTTTTTTTTTTTTTTTTTTTTTTTTTTTTTGACCCTCTTGGGCCCACTGGGAGTTAGCTATCGCTGTCTATATTTTGATCTCCAATTGACCATAACTTTGTCATTATACAAGCCTCAAGCTTGTCCACACATTGTGCTTTATCTTTGGGCACCTAATAGTATCTACTGTAACTAACTCCTTACATAACAAAATGGCAGGTGATTCTCACTCCAGTTATGCTGGATTGTTGAAGATGCTTTCTATTTTCCATTGTTTAATTTTAGGGTTTTTTTCTGTCAAAAACCAGGTGTTCATAGGTGTGTGGGTTAATATCAGGGTTTTCAATTCAATTCCATTGGTCTTCCTCTCTATTTTTGCACCAATACCTTTAGATGAAATCTCATTACTTGCATTATTAAATGGGTTCTTGAAATTTTATATATTTTCTTTGAAAATACATGCAAGCCAGAAAATGTTAATATTGTAGATTTGGCAAAGAAGCTATACATGCAAGTTTGTGTGGAAATAGATAACTCACTACTTGTTCTTAATTTGGTTAACTATGCACATGCATGAGCCACCTTCACATTACTTGTGATTCAAACAGAATTACTTGTTGAGGTTAATTTAGCACTATTTTATCTAAAAAATATTCCTCTGTGATTTGGGTTAAAAAGCATTAATAAACATTTTACTATCTCAGGCACTAAGAATGATTCCCTAACAAACAAAAATCACAAATGTAACATTAATTCTACAAAAGTGAATAACTATACTTGTTAATTCTACTGGATCTATAGCACATGATATGTCCAGTTATTACTTATAGTAAGTACTTCAGGTTGCATAAAATATAAACATCAAAGAGTTTAAATACTATGTATTTTTCTAAGCTTACTAAATTAGTCTAATTAAACTTTTTTCTTCCCACACATATTTTGCTAACTCAATTTTTAACACATCTGAGTTAATTCCACTTTAAAATTATTGAGCTAGTATTTTATCAATTTGAGGATCTTGCCTGGTGTGTGTGTGTGTATGTGTGTGTGTGTGTACTATTCACAGGTTATTGTAAATTCCAATAACTGAACAATTTTGTAATATCTATTATTCCATATGGAGCCAAGAAAAATACTTGAAATGATCATACTTATTTCTTAGTTAGCTATTGACATTATTTCCAATTTTTTCAGTTTTTGATCAACTTCTCTGAACACATTATTTCACTGCTATATGAGATAATTAACTCTCATGTAATAAGTTCTACTACAAATGAGTCATTTACAAACTTGCTGAATTTGGAGTTTTATATTATTTGTTTTTCTGTTAAGAAATCATGTTGGCCTTATATGACATTAAATTTTCTATTATTATTTTTACTCTTTTTTTCCTGTAATTTTGGAGCATTTTTGTTAAGATTTAATTTGGCAGTATCAATTTGTATTATTCGGGCATGGCTTCATAAAATTTTTAATCCTGTAATTTGGCAATAATCCCTATTTTCTTTGGTTTAAAAGTATGATATTCAAAGTATAAACTTCTTTCCACTTTCTGAAATGAGGGTATGCATTAGTAAAAATAATGCTTCACATTATCATATTAAAACAACACAATAATATTGTACTTGAAATTCTATCAGTTTGTAAGTTCATCCCTGATTATAATGTGATAAGTAGAAATATGAGATTAGTAGATAAGATCTGTTTTGTATTGTCTTACTTTCTCAACTTTTTAGTTGTAGTATAGCATGAAAATCTTTGTAAATAATATGTAAATTTATTGTACATCTGTTTAAAAATTGACTCATACAAATTTTATTTGCCGTAAAATTCATATTTTCCTGTCTTCATTCCCTCTCAGATATGAAACAATGTTGTTAGCTCATGGGCTATACAAAACAGGTGGTGGGCCAGCTTTTGCTTATAAGATGTAGTCTGAGTCTAAGCTTAAACGTGACAAAGATTTTATTGTTGCTCCTATCGCACATAAAAAAAGAAAAAAAAGGAAAACCAACCAACCAAAGAAACAGATTTACACATTTGCAAAAGCAAGACAGGTGAATGTGGATATTTGTGCATATTTGTGTATTTAATCATCCAACTAGAAGTGGTACTCATTGCTTCTGTCCACATTTCATTAGTCACATTATGTCACATAGCTATGTTTAACTTCAAGTTATCCAGGGAAGTATGGAATTGCAGCCCTCTTTTTGAGGATTTAGAATAAAATGTCATGCCCTTGGTGTTTCTTTTAATTTTATTTATTCATTTAGTGTATGTGCTCGTGTGTGTGTGTGTGCGGGCGCGTGTGTGTTACTTTGTTTTCATATTTAGGCTGTTATAAAAATACCATTTTAGTTTATCTCCCAACCTCATTTTATTCTGCCTTTGAAAGTGTTTTACATATTTTTGGCTAATGACTTTAAGTATTAAAATATACACAAAAGCATGTGAAATATTTTAATTTTGTTCTTGTGGTTTCATTATGCATTGTCATCAAGCAGTTTCTTAACATTTCAAATAAATGATCAAACATGACAAATTAGTAAATTGTATTTTATTAGATTTCATTTATGGTCTTAACAAGACTTGGACCTACAAAAATTCCAAACAATATTTATGCACTTATCTAGAATTTTCAACATTGTTTTATATAGACTATAAGTAGCATTTGTCATGTGAATACATACCTAGATGAGAAGTGAAAATATACTTTAAATCCATATGTGCAAAATAAGGGCTTTATGGGCTTTAAACCTTTTATTAGTGTTTTCTACAACACAATGTGTTCATATTCATCTCTGCTCTCCCAACTCTACTAAGATCCAACCACCTTCTGTATTCACCAAAATTTGTGTCTTTATTCTTTCTGATTAAGTCTAATTGGTACTACCCAAATATCCTTACATGTTTAGTCCTGTACTGAAACATGGCCAACTTACTAGGTAAGGCATTCTTAGTGCAAACTTCCCAGCATCTAAAATTTGCCAACAAATCATAGGTTTTGTGCCCAAATTTTCTTTCCATCCTGTCATTTGGTCTGGCTTGGGCTTTCTTGAGTTTGCATTGTGCTATAACTGCTGAAAACTCATAAGTGCAGCTGACCTTCTGTGTCCGTTGTAAACATCAACCACCTCTGGTTCTTAGTCTTTTTTTCCCTTCTTCTGTAATAATCCTTGGGTCATGGAGAAATGGAGAGTTTGTATATTCTATATTGGGTGGGGTATTCTGAGGTCTCTTATTCCTTTTACCTTGGATAATTGAAGTTTCTCAAATGAGGGTTGGAAGATGTATTGTTCCATGGTATAACAATAAGTTATTAAAAGTCATTTTAATACTGTTTCCATTTATCAGCATAATACTAGTAGGTTCTTTGCTAGGAACCATTACCTGACTAGTTATAGTTTTTTCTAGCTCAGTGTTGGTGCCAGGAATGGCTTTCATCTTGTAAAGTGAGGCTTTAATCCAATTAGAAAGTCGTTGGTTATTCCTATGATAATCATGTCTCACCAGGCTACTCATTACTGTAGTTTACAGGATTCATAGATAATTCTGACTGCTGTTTATTTTTATCTTCCAGTAGCATTCCTAGCAACTTCCAACACTGTGAAAATTTGCCAGTAGGGATAAATCTCCAAACTATGAATCACCATGATTTCTATGCATTCTGTGTTCCATGTATGAGGTAGCTACAGCAGTAGGGTCTTGCTGTCAAGCTCTGAAGGGCAATCAAAAGCAATAGCAATATCCTGTGATGATTGGAGGTCTGTGGGAACTCACTAGAATCTTTTTCTGTCACTGGTTCTGTTGTAAATGGGCAGGGTTGTTTTTCACTGTAGACTGATGATATTTTAACTCTGTAGATGTGTGTGTGTATGTATACATACACACACACACATAATATTCATAAAACAATGGTAATTGATGGTTTCATTTTGAAGGCATTATATTCATCACCACACTGTTATTTTCTGTAACCACTAACATTACTACTTGTAAAGTAAGCTCCAAAATTTAAACTCTACATTCTGTTTTTCTCCAATCCCAATACAAAGGCATTTGTAGTATGGAGGTAGGCATAAATCCTGACATTTTCCTTCAGTTGCCCTTTACTGTGTCCTACTTCCTTGCAAGTTGAGCAGTAATGATCATAGTGCAGTTCTCAAATCAACTGGTAATCAAGTGAATACAATATTTCACTTACTACATACAAGACATTAATTTGGTCAGTCTCTTATGTCTCCAATTCTTATTTTACAAGAGAAGAAACTAAGACTTGATTTGCTTGGACTTAAGGTCTCAAAAGTTTAAATGAAGATAATCACTAAAACTATTTTAATCCTAATTAGTGGTTGAAGAAAATTAGTTATTTGATAACAATTCTAAATGACTTGTTAATCATAAGATGCTGTTGCTAAAATCCCTTCCCAAGGAGATAAGTAAAGCAATGTCTGCCCTTTTTCTAAAGGTCATATAAACAAAGGTACAGTTCTGCCAAAGCTTACTCTGAATTTATCAGGCACATAAATGAGAGGTTATGTAAAGAGGTATGGGCACTCCTTCCTGTAAATGGAGTTCTTACTTGATCTAAATAGTAAAAACCTGGAGTCAGATATAGAGGAAAATGCTGAAAGATCAGAGATAAGGAGCAAGCCACAGCCATACCTTACCGCCTCAGCATCTCAGCAGACAAGAGAGAAAGTTGTTGTTTCCACCTTATATCCTCTCTTTGTCCAGCATCTTAGTTCCTGTTTGTTGTACAGACCTGCAGACCTCTGTGGTTAGCTAGTGGCAAGCTACATTCTCTGACCTTCAGACAGGCTTTATGTGTACAAGCAAGATATCACCACACCTCCCCAGTCAGCAATACCTAAAAATCCTTACCCAAAAAAGATAAGGAATTCACTGCAACAGTGTAGATGCTCTCTTCCATAGTCTCTATATTTTCTATCACCCACATAATCTTGTATGGCCTCTATATAATCTAGCTCCTACCTCAGTAGGCGTGAAGGGTTACCAGGTGGTAGGCAGCAGCTGCATATTCAGGAAAGAATTTAGTGCTCTAATCTTCTCCATATGACAACCTAAACCATCAACATGCCCATCTTATTCAAAATAGGGACACAGCTGAATTCCCCAAGATAGGAATTTTGTGGCTGGGAGAACTCATGACAGATGCATTGGGTAGCAAGACCAATCAATATTTTGAAATCAGACTGTTTTACTTTATGAGTAGGTTTTTTAGTTTCAGCACTATTGCCATTTTGGGTCTGAAACTACTCTATTTGTTGGGGACTATTTTTGTCATTGTAACATGATGAAAGTATTTGCAAATATTGTCAAATTTTCCCAGTGAAGAAAAATTGATTTTGATTGAAAATCACTGCTCCAAAAGGTATAAACATTTAATAATTAATGCCTCTAGATCACTTCAATTCAAATCTTACATGCCAAAGCTCTACACAGAGTAAACAATACTGAAACTCAAATAATCTGCATTTTCTAACTGTCCCAGAATCGACTTTCTATAAGTTTAGAGAATGTTAAATTACAAAGGATTAATTTTTCTCACAGCTAAATTATTTTTTAAAGAAAACAAAGTCAGTCTTACCCCTAACATTTACCTCCTTTTCTGCATTTCATTGTCTCTCTTTTCTTATAACAATCAGTAATATTTAGACAAGTTATGAAAGAATTTACTGAGTTAACCAGTGTTTAGATTGAGTCATCATCAACATAATTTCAGTGAAACCCTACAATACTCAACAAATTATGTGAAGATCACAGAACAATTTGTTACAGGGGATTACATCTATATGTTATCTTAAAGAGCTCTAATTTAGTATTAAACTAATACAGAATTTGTAATTTCTGATACTATTTTCTTTATAACATCTTCTTCAAATTTTATAAAAATAACTTGATGGAACCATTCCCTAACAGGGATGTTTCATTCTATATTAGAAAATGTTGATACCATACCCTTCTGTTTTATTATTAAATTGTGCTTTCTATAGCTACTCATTTTTCTCCTTTCCTCTTCAGTATAAATACATTCAATATGGTCCAAAAATAGAGATTACTTCTTTCTACTTATTAATATGTCTATTACTGTGAACCATAAACAAAGTAAAAACCCAATCTAAACAAAGTAGTACATAGTAGTTATATGCTAAACAACTCAGGATTATATGAGATGCTGAAGAAAGAAATAAATGCTATATAGAAGTATCAATAGAACTAAGTGTCTGATTATAGAAATAAACATAATTGTCACAGAAAGCAGAGAAGAAATTTACTCTTTTGAACAAGTGTGTAAGAAATAAATAAATTTTATTAAAAAGTCATAGCATTTGAACAATGAGTCACCTTCTTCACCTTAAGTGAAAACTAAGAAAACTTGATTGAAAATAGTTTCATGGGACAGGAGAGAAGTCCTAGTCCTGACTTCAAATGACCTGACAGATTTACATGACCCCTCCTGGATGGCATTACCCTACATGTGGAGTTGGGGGAGGATGGGAAGGGGGAGGTCAGGGTGCATGTGAGGTGGGAGTGAGGGAGAGGGAACAGAGATTGATATGTAATATAAAAATAAATAAAATTAAATAAAAAAAGAAAGAAAATAGTCTCATGATATTTCTAGAATTACAGATCAGAAACTAAATGCCACCAACCTTCCTCTGCATCTGTACTGAAAAAAATGGTTAAAAAGTGGGTAATATAAATAGATCAGTCAATCAGTTCTTTTTTTTATTTTATATAACCAAGTACATTTAAATGAAAACAAACATTTATAGACAACATTTGGGAATTTGGGCGTCGTTCTTTCCAAACTACTTCCTGCTGGTAAGGGCGTTGTCATGGGGGATTCTAAGAAATTGCAGAAATTCTGGCTGTAGTCTGTGAGGCTGCTTTGTCCAGCTGTTTTGAATGTAGGATCACCTGGTACTCTGTTTCAGGCGGTCTGGCTTGATCAAACCTCATTAGTATGGAAGGAATCCACAGCTTTTCATTTTCTGTGGAAACAAAAATAGAAATCCTTTTCCCCAGTAACTTGTCCTTCAACTTAAATTTTGGAGTCAAAGCAGTTTTTTTAATTTAATTATTTTATATGTTGATCCCAATTTCCTCTCCCTCCCTTCCCCCTCCCTCTCTCTGTCCTTCCCTCCTTCCCTCACTTTTAACCTCTTTGCCCTCTCACATGCAACCTAACCAACCTCCCCTCCCATCCCCCTACCCCAATTCATATGTAGGGGAATGCCATCCAGTTGGGGTCATGTAGATCTGACAGGTCATGTGAAGTATGGATTAGGGCTTCTCTCCTGTCTCTAGGTTAAGGCAGTTATCCCTCCATGGGGTATGTGTTAGCAAGGTCCTTTTGTGCACCAGGGATACCTCCTGGCTCCACTGTCTGAGGTCCCTTAGACTTCTCAGTCCTTCTGGCTGAGACCCATATTCAGGGGGGCCTGAGTCAGTCCCATGCTTGCTTCCCAGCTATCAGTCTGGGGGCCTGTTAGCTCCTCCTTGTTCAGGTAAGCTGTCTCTATGTGTTTCTGCCACTTGGTCTTGTCCTCTCCATCTGCATCTGGGTTCTAGTTCGATTCAGTGTTTATGTATGGGTGTTTGCTCCTGTTTCCAACAGACATTAGATGATGGCTCCATGGATAAGTTGTTGATCTCACTCTCTGGGAAGGGCATTTATGGTAGCCTTTCCAAGGAAGCTCAAATTGTTAGATGGGAGCAGTCTTGTAGTTCTCTAGACCTTTCTTTGTGTTCAATTTTATCTTCAAACTAATATTGGCTCCCTCTTTTATGTTCTCTCTCCCTCCCTCCCTCCCTCTCTCCCTCCCTCCCTCCCTCCCTCCCTCCCTCCCTCCCTCCCTCCCTCCCTCCCTCCCTCCCTCCCTCCCTCTCTCTCTCTCTCTCTCTCTCTCTCTCTCTCTCTCTCTCTGTCCTGTCTTCTGTTCCTAACCGGGCTCAATCTTCCTGGTAGCATGTGTTTTCCTTTCCTCCCCTGCATTCTCTCCTACTCCTCTCTCCATTCGCTGCCCCCCCCCACATCCTCTGTGCTCTGAGGGACTTGTCCCTTCCTGGTTCTGTGAAGGACTTTACATGAATCTCTTAGAATACACCTTGTATCCTAGTTCCTCTGGTGGTGTGAATTATAGGCTGGTGATCCTTTGGTCTATGTCTAAAATCCATATATGAGTGAGTACATACTATGTTCCTCTTTTTGCAGTCAATCAGTTCTAAGGATAAAGCTTTTGTCATTGAAAAAATGAGGAGTTTTTACAGGAATGACCCTAAAATTATAAAGTTTGTAATAGTATCACATAAAGGACTTAAAACTTTCTTCCTAAGCATTATTTCAAATTCTGATTTCTTTCCTAACTGCATGTAAGAATTATCTGAGAAGTAAAAAAAAAATCATAATCAGCTCCAGCCCCAGTTATTTTGGATTCAATTAATATGAAATAAAAATTGGTCATTTTCATTTCCCAAAAGTTATGCAAATAATAATATACATCCATTTATAAGAACAAGGCTCTTAGATGTGACCTTCAAATCAAATATATTTATTTACTTTTCTTTTCATTTATTTAGCCAGTAGGGATAGGCTTTTGTAGTGGGTGAGAGAGCACACCCATATAGCAAATTCACAGAGAACAGGCCTTCTGTAAATTGTAACTGGATGCCACCATTCTGTAGTTTGGTTGATTGTGGTTCTCTGTAGTAGTAGTAGTCATCTATTGCAAAGATAAGCTTCCATAATGAGGGTGAAGACTGCACTCTAATGAGAGTATAAGGACAAATATTTAGATTTTTAAGGGTCAGAGAAAACACTGATCGAAAACCCTAGATTCAAATAGTATGTAAACACAAAGAGCATTTACTTTGTAGAAACTTCCAACATGTGGGGTTGAACACTTGTACAAATGGTGACCTGGGGCAAAGACATGTAGGTCCTTTTAAGCATAGTTAGGGGAATTTCAGGAACAGTTCGATCATCTAAAACATAATTAGTTAAACAAGCAGTGGTTACATTAATAAATTTTTGATTGGCTGAGGTTTTAGGTTTTTCATCTTTGGGCATACTGGACAAGTCAGCCTGTTTCAGAGGGTTAGAGAACTGTCCTTTTTTCATCACTGTCTTGTGATACTGTGAGGGCTGGCTCAGGCCTCTTATGTGATTTCTTGTCTCTGCTGACATGAGCAGTGTTGACTAATAGCCCTTTGTTGGGAGAAAACTTGTTTGTTTTTAAAAATCTGAAATCTATATCCATTTGTGCAATGGGGAAAATTTAGACCTTCCATTTTCCCTTGAGTTTGCCTGTATCTCAGATCCTTGAGGTGGGTCATTTGGGATCTATTAACCATCAGCTTAATGTTACCCAGAATTATCATTTAATTAAGGCATAATTGATGTGAGAGACAACAGCAATTAGCTGAAGAGAAAGAGTCAAAGGCCCCATGATGACTCACAGAGTTCCTATCTAGAAGGAACCTGGGAATGAGAATGAAGACAAGTTATTTATCTCAATTCCCCAATGACAGGGAGTTTCCTTTTGATCTAACATTCTAGCCTGTTCCAGGACAAGGAGTGACATACTCTCTCCTGTAACTACTTCCTGTTGACACGGGGATGATGTTGTCAGGGCCCAGGAGGTGTGGTATATTAGTCAAAGGCAAGGAGGGAATTCAGGGAATGGAGCATTCATCGCAAGCATGTGGTTCACTAACCTAGCTGAAGAGACAGGGAGCATTCATAATGGCTGTACTGGTCCACATCAACATTCAGCAAATCCAGGGCTCACAGTCATTTGGAGCAGGTTACAGTAAACACCTGATGTTTGGATGTGTCTGTCAACCCCGTGAAAATCTGATAAGACAGATACAAACTAATGACAGACGTTAAAATTTAGGTAATTAAAGGAAAATAATACATTTGAAACTTTTAGTCCCATTAATTCTAGTAGTTGGGGGAGGTAGGAATCCCGAGACCAGGAGAGAGAGAAATATCATCCTCAGGAATGCACAGGTAAGGAAACTTAAGCTGTACTTATCTGGAGTCCTTTTGACCTTTGAGGAATGGATCCAGTCTCATGACTTCTTTAATTTTTTTTGAAGTTTCCGTGATTTTTTTTGGGGGGGGGGTTATAAAAAGACATAAAAGTTTTAGATCTATCAGCACTACCGGTTTGTATTGAAGTAGAGTCCTAGAAAAAAGCTATAGAATTTGGATTTAAAAGCATGAAGCTTTTCTCTGTCTAGAGAGCTAGATATGGATTGGACAGAAATGTATTTAGTCCAATAAGAAGCCCCTTAAAGTCTATATTTAGAAGAAAACAAAAAAAAAATACATCTAAAGTCTTGAGCTTGTGGCTGAACAGAAAGTAGTCAGTGCTCTATCAGCTTATAAGAATTCTATTACTGTTAAGCTCTGAATTTTTATACCATAGAAGGGGAAAGAAATCTAAAATAATTTTATATTTAAATCATTTACTTAAATCATTTTGAGACCTTCAAAATCTGTACTCTTTTATATATCCAGACATTTATATATCTTACAACATTTTAGATCCTTAAAACTTATATAGACTTTAACCCTTTTTAATTTAATCATTTATCAGATACATGAGTAGTTATTATTGAGAGAAGTCATTTTAGATCATGTTCCTTTAATGGAAAGATACATCTGAAACCTCTTTATCTTTTTTTGAATAGAAGACCTAGTAGAATTAGAAAAAGCAAGACTTGAATTGTATAAATAAAATTAAGCTATCAAGATCTTGTAGCATTGGGGAAGAACCTGGATGCCTCATATTGCTAAGTTGGCAAAATTACACTTAGCCTAGCTTTCAGTACCATCAGAGATCTGAGAAGGATAAATTGTACCACTAAATACAATCCAAATGAACTGTGTATCAGTTAAAATTGGTAGAGATTAGTCTATTACCTAGATAGTCATCCCAGGCTTCTGTGGTTTTCATAATGTTGGGGGCAGAGGTATCAGGGAAGCATCCAGGGAGCTGCCAGGCTCATAAGGTGAGAGTATTTTTCCTTTGGAGGAGGAACTTTAACCTTATTTTGTATAGGCAAAGTGAGGCAATTAATTCTCCAGTGTCCTGATTGTCCACAGTTTGGGCTGGTTACTGGTGGCAGATACTGCATTGGGGCATTTTTGCCCAGCAGTTAGTGTTATCAACAATCCAGGTGGAGTCATCATGGTGCTCCATCATCATTGTTGGAGACTTCAAGGTCATTTCTAGGAGCTGGGAGTCTCTGTCATAGTAAATTATTTTACTAAAGATTATAAACGCCATATTCATCAGATCTTTGACAAATTTCAGGACCATTATCTATTAAATATATATGAGCCAAACAAACTTAGGTTCAATCTTGAAAATATAACTAACATAAGTTTGATTATTATAAATGATAATTAACCTGAAATTTAAATAAATATTTTTAAATGAGCTGCATAGTTATAATACCTTAAATGAGATTAGAAAAGTGTGTGTTAGTGTATATATATATATATGTAAAACAAAATAACCTTAAATTTGAATCACTATATAAAAATCCATATCAATGTGAAATATTTGAGACTAGTTGTTGCATTTTTTAAATATTATTTTTATTTTATATATCAATCCCAGTTTCCCCTCCCTCCTTCCCTCCCTCCCTTTCTCCTTCTCTCCTTCCTTTGAATTTCTTTGAATTTCTCATGACTAATTTTGTAAATTCCAATAACAATAAATATTCCACTACAGCAGATTAATCTCATAAATAACTTTTTAATAAGATACTTACCTTAGATTCAGGTTAAGCTTTTTTTTCTTTCTGTTTCTTTTTTCAAGACAAGGTTTCTCTGAGGCTTTGGAGGCTGTCCTGGAACTAGATCTTATAGACTATGCTGGTCTCTAGTCTCTAACTCACAGAGACCCACCTGGCTCTGCCTCCTGAGTGCTGGGTTTAAAGGTGTGCCCAGCTGCTTTTTTTTTTTTTTTTTACACATTTCTTGTTGAATCATATGTTGCTGACTATGTTATCATACTGAGTTAACTGCCTTATTTCATTCATTCATTTGCTTGTATACTCCTTAATATTAAGGGTAATTTTTACTAGGAGATTTTTGAAATTTTGCCTGGCATTTTGGTCATTTATATTTAATAAATGAGGAGTTTCTATATTCCTAGAAATGCTATTTTGCCTTGATTTTCATGTATTTTGTGGTTCTTTGTTATGACTTGTACATATTTGGGATGTATGTATTTGACTTATCTTGGTATCTTAATGAGCATACTTCTTTGGTTTGAGAAACCTTGATGACTACTCTGTAAAAAGTATACAACAAAAACACATACAAAGTGTTTTGAATACTAACCAATTATTAATGATAATAGGGAATTTGAAGTATTGAAATATTTATTAACAGGATGACTTAAGTACATGTTAAAATACTTAATGAGAAAATTTTCAGAATGTATTGGGCCTGACAAATTGAGTATGGGGATTCATTCTATGAATTCCAGCACCCAGGAAGCTCATACAGAATAATGAAATTTATGGCCAATATGGGCTACATAACATGTTCTAGGGTAATCTATGCTACCTAATGAGGTTAAAACATGCATCATCATGTGTCTTTTATGAGTAAAATGCTATTAATAATGTTAATGATTAATCTTAGTGAAGAAGGCATGTCAGAACCTGAAATGAGCAACTAAATTAGGGAATAATTGTGAAATATTTGTGTCTGTATATATATATGTGTGTGTGTGTGTGTGTGTGTAAATAAGAAATGAACAAGTGCTATACACAGTAACATAAGATATTTTCACATATGATGCTCATTAAAAGTATTCAAAGTAGCACATATTTTGCGGAAAAGTGTATAGTCTTTATTTACATGATCTATCTTTTGGGAAAGAAAGTATGTGTTTGAAGAGAGCCAAAAAGACTCATATGTATTGGAACCATGTTTGATTTGTAACTGCTATGTGTTTTTCCATATGTAAAGTTCCATATGTTTACCTTACTGTACATATGTTATGCTGAAGCCCTTAACACATTAAAGAGAACCTCAGAGTATGTGTTAATGTGACATTAAGGATGAATCCAAAACAACTTCTTGGACTAATTACACCAAGAATAAAAATGAACTTAAGCTTCTCCTATGTCTTCTGTCTGTAGTTTGTGATTACTGTCCTGGCCTATCTCTTCTATGTGTCTTATCTGTCTCTGTTGTGTCTATGTGTCTGTTGTGCCTCTGAATCAGTGCCTGCCACTAACAAAGGACTTTGCTCTTTGCTCTATATTTTAGACATAGAACAATTGATCACCAGCTTATAATTCACACCACCAGAGAAATTAGGATACAAGGAGGATTCTAAGAGATTCATACAAGGTCCCTCACAGAAAGGGAAAGTGACAAGATCTCCTAAGAATATTGGGAGTGGGGGGGGCAGTGAGTGGAGAGGGAGCAAGGAGAAGGGGAGGAGAGGAAAGCATGTGGGACTAGGAAGATTGAATCAAGGTAGGAATAGAAGAGAGAGAGAGAAAGAGTGAGAGGAAGAGGGGGAGAGAGGGAGGAAGGAAGAGAGAGAGAGGGAGGGAGAAAAAGAGAGACCGTGAAAGAGAGAGATAGAGAGAGGGAGAGATCATGAGAGAGAGAGAGAGAAAGAGAGAGAGAGAGAGCATGACCATGAAAGAATGAGCCATTATAGGTTTGAAGAGAAAACTGACTCTAGAGAAATGTGCAGGACTGACAAGGATGATCCCAACTAAAAATTTGAGCAACAGTGGAAAGGCTACCATAACTGTTACAGAGAACTGGTTATTACTCAGAGCATACATAGAAACATGAGGGAACTTTCTGCAGTTCTAGAAGTATTTTTTATTTTAAGTTGCAGGTGTGCAGGTATTTACATGCATAAACTATCATTAAACTACATATTTGTCAGTAAAGTACATATTTGTCAGGAGTACACTTACATATCTTAAATTTAAATGAAATTTTGACAGATCTATAATCAGAAGAATAATCATGAAAATGTTTATCTTTGTAAATGTTGACAGTTGAAGAGCACAATTATTATAGGAAATCTGGAAAATAAGAAATTTCAGTATAAAGGTTTTAAGATTATTGTCCTATTGGAAAGTGAAATGTATATTGATTAAATAGATTTCTATCTGCTATGAATGTTAAAACTTTATTCTAAAGATAACATTAAGAGAATATATAATTTCTTTGTGTTTAGGGGTTTTAAGGGAAATGTTAACCAATATAATTCAAAGAATTTGATTAATGGGTCTAAGAAAATTATATCATGATACATAAAATACAGAATGTCAGACACAGACTGAATGGGAAATGTGCATTATATTAAAAGATGAAAACTTACACTTTGTTTCTCAGATTCAATATGAAATTTTGATTACAATATGAAAACATTAGTGGAAATAATGTTCTGTTGATATTCATTCTGTTCTGTTAAATTTTACATCAAAAATAAACAATAATTCACTTTTCTTTCTTTTTTGTAGGCTGATCTGACCCATGAAAATGAATCTGATATAATAGATGTGGTAAGTGCCCTTTTTCAAACTTTTTTAAAATAAAGACTTTTTATTCACTCTGTTGTTCATAGTATTAATGCAGTAAATGCCTTTTTTTTTCATTTACCAGTCTATAATTATCTATATATAATGAATATCTAAAAAAAATATATATATATATATATATATATATATATTGATTGGTTTTCTTGACATACAAATGTAATTTGGTAATACTAATTTTTAAAGAAAATATTCTAGGATTAAAAGCAAAACTACAGTTAAGATTGAATACTAAAATCTCTTCTCATTGCATTCTGAAACTGAGCCTAATTTCTTTATTAGTATTTCTGACTGTTCCTTCGTAACTCTCTTTTGTAGAGCCTCTATATTAAAGACTGCAACCAATTTTTAGAGGTTTTTGTTATCACCCAAGGAAGCAAGTGTTAATATACTTTGTATGAGAACTACTTATAGCAAATATTGTCATGGCAGCATTCTTCTTCATAAATGTTTACTGCTGGGGAACTAAATAAAATTTTATCCTATATTAATTTAAATATATACATTCTTTTTTTGGAAAAAAATATACTTCTTCAATTTACAAGTTGCTTGAGACATATATGTGGTTGGAACAAATAAGAAATTCAGTTTCTCTCCTTTCTAAACCTAGCTAGTGTTAATTTCAAGGCAGTTTGAGAGATTCAATCCTTTCTGGTGTTTTTTCCATTGCTAAGCAATTGTTTTAGGCCAAAAGAAGTCACCAAATAGCAATTTCATTCCTAATATAGTATACAGTTTTGAAATAGACCAAATTGTCTTTAAATCTTTTTCCAATTTGCTTGTATATGGAAAGTAATGTCTTCACCATCTTAGGCCAGCATGTCTTATAGGCAGGGATTAAAGGTCAAAGGTTATGTAGCTGTGTTGGAGTCCCAATCCTTCTTCTGGAATTCTTGCCTGGTTCCAGGAGATGGCTGGTTCAGGCTCCATATCTCCCTTGCTAGGAAACTTGGCTAAGGTAACCCTCTTAGATTCCTGGGATTTTCCATTGCTCTAGGTTTCTATCTCATCCCAGATGCACCTGATTCCAGTTGTCTTTCCCAGTGCTCACTCCCTCATCTTCCCCCAACCTGATCCTACCTGTTCCCATACCTGAACCCCCATTTGACCATTACCCATTTGCAGTGATGTTCGTTTATCCCTCTTTGGGTCCTCCATGGTACCTAGCCTTTCTGGGTTTGTGGATTATACTGTGGTTATCATTTATTCTACAGATATTATCCACCTATAAATTATTACACACTGTGTTTGTCTTTCTGGGTATGGGTTACCTCACTCAGGATGATCTTTTCTAATTCCATCCATTTATCAGCAAATTTCATGGTATTATTTTTTTAATAGGTGAGTAATCCTCCATATTTAAAAATGTACATTTTCTTTATCCATTCTTTGGTTGAAGAACATCTAGGTTGTTTCCAGTTTCTGTCTATTACAAATAAAGCTGCTATGAACATAGACAAATGCCATTGTGGTATGGTATAGCATTCTTTGAGTATATGTCCAGTGGTGGGTTTTCAGGTAGATTGATTCCCAGTTTTCTGAAAAATAATCAAATTGATTTCCATAGTGGCTGTACAAGTTTGTGTTCCCACCAGTAAGGGAAGAGGAGTCTTATTCCATTTCCTTTCCAGTAGGTAGTCTTTCTTTCCATGTAATTCTTTGCATTGGAGTGGAACCCTATTAAATTTACCCCCTTTAGTATTAGCGTATCTATTGATATTGTCATTGTTGTAGTCTTGTTTATATGGCCATTTCTATGAAAACCTGCTGATTATTAATACAGTTTCCTGGAATTCTAGCACTTACAATTTTTATGCTCCCTTGTAAATGGATATTTCCAGTCCCAACTGGTCCCAGATATCTGACTCAGAGCCTGAACATGAATTATAAATGCTCCACAGATAGCTCCAGCTTCTTACTAGCCAACTCTTAAATTAACCCATATTCTTATCTATGCTTAGCCACATGGCTTGGTACTTTTTCTCATTACGGTATTCTCATCTTGCTTCTCTGTATTACCCATCAATTGGCCAATCAACTTTTATTAGCACATTAATAGTAATACATATTCATAGTGTATAAAAAGATGGTTCCACAGCTCTGTCTTTCATGATGTTGCCTGAGCCATAGATGCATACAAATGAATCCATTGGAACTGGGATCTGCACAGTCTGTTGATCTCTTTATTTTGTGATAGTCTCTATTTTCTGTAAAGAGAAGCTTCTTTGATTATGAAGAGTGATAGCTTCACAAATCTGTGGGTTTAAGGAAAAGACTTAGAATGTATTTATGAATTATTCTGGTCTAGCACTGGAGCAGAATCAGATTCTCTTTTAAGATCCATGACCTCACCTGCCCCAGGAAATGTCTGGGTTTCAAGTACCATACATGATTTCTCTCCTGCTGAGTGGCCCTCACTCCAATTAGGCAGTTGTTAGTACCATTAATGTGAGTGCCACTTAATGAATTTTTACTGATAACTACCCATATTGGTTATTTTGATTCATAGATGTTCCTGCTAGATAGGACTGAGAATTGTTCCCCACCCTTGACAGTTTGTGTTAGGATTCATGCATTATGCTGGCCTACCCCGTCACCTGACATAATGCACTCAGGTAGTATCCTGGCTAGCTCAGAGTCTTATAGCTGCTATGTCACTACATAGTCTGCATGCAGCTGCAAAGGTTTTTTTAAGAGGCAAAATCCACCCAACCCCCTCTCTCTCTTTCCATTATCTGAGTCCTGTGTAGTGTCTTAGGCAATTGGGTGTCTATATTCAGTCTCTGAGAAGCAACCAAAGGCAAAAGAAATACTCTATTGTTTTGGAAATCACTTGGACTTCCCTGACCAACCATTTGAAAGGTATCTTCTGGCTGGTATTGGGATTTTTATAAGGCTGTGGTTTTTTGGGAGGAGCATTCTCAGCACAAGCGGCATAACTTTCTTTAAGCTCTGTGTGTGGTTGTGTGTGTACACTTCTATGTATTATAAATAGTTTCAGGCAAATATAAAATAATATGATTACTTCAGGATTTATCAAATATCCTTGATATTATTTGTTCCTCTCCCTTCCTTCTCCCTCTGTATTGGCTCTTTCCCTTTTTCCCAGTAGTAACTCCCTTCTCATTTTTCTGGTCTTCTCTTTGTATCACTTACATCCTGCTATTCAGTTCTCAGGATCACATCCACTGCCCCTGCATACTTGCATGATTTTCAACATGAAAACTTGATTCAAGTTAGATAGGATGACTTGGATAAATAGTCATGGCAAACACATGATTAATGAAAGGTCATAATATAATCCTCATGTATAGATAATAGATATTAAAGCATTATTTTATCACTTAGGATTAAATAGAAATTAGGTATCTTGAAATTGAAATAAAAAATACCTAAATATAATGAAATTTTAGGTACTCAGTATTTGATATGGTTGAAAATAATAATTTTAAAAATTTGTCTATATATGTTCTCTGAAATTACCATAGGTTTGATGTGAGAACTATGAATCAATTAGTTAATGTCCTTAAGCATGTGAGCATAGGAGCTGGTTAGAATTACTTGATAGAGTTCTTCCCATCAAGCTTCAATAAAGTGTTGGTTATCTTTTTTTTCTCAGTCGATAAAATTAGATAATTTAGTTCAATTTTCAGGAAAAATTCTGTAACCAATTCTGAATCTAGTTAAAGTCCCTGTAATAGTGTACATTTCCCTTTGATAGGAATATCTTATATAATTTTATTTAATCTTTTTAAACGGGAGTTTTTAATTTCTTTTCCTGTTGCTATGATAAAGTGCCCTGAGGAAAGGAGTTTAAGAAAAGGGTTTATCCCTACCCTGACTCAATCTTCCTAGTCACACTTGTTTTCCTATCCTCCCCCTTTTATTCTCTTACTTCTCTCTCCATTCACTGCCCGCCCACTTCCCCTTTGCTCTGGGGGACTTGTCCCTTCCCCCTTCTGTGAGGAACTTTATATGAATCTCTTAAAATACACGTTGTATCCTCCTAGTTCCTCTGGTGGGAAGATTGAGTCAGGAGGGTAGGAATAGAAAACAGGAGACAGAGAGACAGACAGAGAGAGAGAGACAGAGAGAGAGAGAGAGAGAGAGAGAGAGAGAGAGAGAGAGAGAGAGAGAGAGAGCGAGCCAGTATTGGTTTGAAGAGAAAACTGAACCTAATGAAAGGTCTAGAGACCTACAAGACTGTCGCCGATGAACAATTTGAACAACAGTGGAAAGGCTACCATAAATGCCCTTTCCGGATAATGAGATCAACAACTAACTTATCCCTGGAGCCCCCATCTAATGCCTGTTGGAAACAGAAGCAAACACCCATACCTAAACACTGAGTTGAATTAGAAACCAGATGCAGACAGAGAGGACAAGACCAGGTTGCAGAAACACCTAGAGACAGCTTACCTGAACAAGGAGGAGCTAACGGGCCAACATGGGACTGACTCAGCCCCCGTGAATATGGGTCTAAGCCAGAAAGATCAGTCTAAGGGACAGTGGAGCCAGAATGTATCCCTGGTGCACAAATGAACCTTGCAAACACATCCCACATGGAGGGATACTGCCTTAACCTAGAGACAGGAGAGACATCCTAGTCCCTACTTCAAATGACCAGACATATCTGCATGACCCCACCTGGATGGCATTGCCCTACATGTGGAATTGGGGTGAGGGGATGGGAGGGGAGGGTGGTCAGGGTGCATGTGAGGGGGCAGAGAGGGCAAAAGAGAGGGAGGGAGGGGGAACTAAGATCTACATGTAAAATAATAAATTAAATAAAAAAAGAAGGCAAGGGTTTATTGAGGCAAAAGGAGTTTAAGAAAAGGGTTTATCAAGGCGAAAGGAGTTTGAGAAAAGGGTTTATCAAGGTTCACAGTTCAAAGGTACATTTCATCATGGCGGATGGATCAAGTTTACATAGCATAAAGCAGCTGGTCATATTCTACCTATAAGAAGAAATAAAGATAATAATATTCCTCTCCATCCTGCATTTAACATTTTATGCTGTCTAAGATTCTCCCCAAAGAAATGATATTACATAGTCAAGATGGGTCTTCCCACTGCAGTTGATTAACTGCAGTTGACTTAATTATGATAATCCCTTATAGACATTCTAGATGCTAACATTAATCTTGATAATCCTTACAGATGTGACTGGAGGCTCACTTCTGAGGTTGTTATATACCCTGTTGAGGTGATAATTATTGCTAAACCTCATGGATGTAAAAATATTATTTTATAAAGTGATAATACATGTTTTCTAAAAGGGATAGCTCTTACAATTAGAAAAATATAATAGAGATGTCTGACGCCAAAAAAACAAAAGCTTTATTAAATTTGACAATTAGTATCATTTGTTTACTTAATCACCAATGTATAAGATTGAGTATTATAGGCATGATGAAATTTTGTATTTCAGGCCAAATTTTATAAATATGTCTAAATATTTTTTCATAAAATAAATGTGATTTATAATTATTATGTAACTATTCACAAAGGTTCAAATTTGAAAGGATAATTTTTATTTTCTGTTGTGAGTCTATCCTTTAATATTTGAGCCATCCACCTAGCCAAGAATGATAATTTTTAATTTTTAATTGATTGTTTCTTAACTCTAAGGAAGTGGAGATCCAGCAAATGAAAAGCTTTATCCCCTGAGGGAAAAAATTAGCATTTTGATGAAATATACTCAAAGGTTTTAAATTCTTTGGTTAGTAAAAGAACAATAAAAATCCCTTCCTAGGCCATTTTTATGTTATAAGCATTTGAATATTTTAAAACATTACTGCAATAATACAGACAATATTTTGTATGGCTTTATATTCTTTATTATTTTTTCCTATATTTAAATTTGAAACAAAGTTGCTTCCCTTCCTCCCCTCTTCCCCCTATAAAACCTCAGCCCATCTCCTTTCTACTTCTCAGTGAGGGTGAGGGCTTCCATGGGGATCTTTCAAAGCCTGTCATATCATTTGAAGAAGGGCCTAGGCCCCCCCTCCCATGTGTCTAGGCTGAGAATGTATTCCTCTACGTGGGATGTGGGATGGGCTCCCAAAGTCCATTCATACAATAGAGATAAATACTGACCCATTTCTAGAGGCTCCATAGACTGCCAAGTCCTAACTAGCACCCACATTCAGGGGATCTGGGTCAGTCGTGTGCTGGTTTTCCAGCTATCAGACAAGGTTACATGAAATCCCCCTAGTTCAGGTCAGCTGATTCTGTAGGTTCCTCCAGCCTGGTCGTGGCCCCTTTACTCATCACTCCTCCCTCTCTGTAACTGGATTCCAGGAGTTTGGCTAGTGTTATCTGTGCATGTCTGCTTCCATCAGCTACTAGATGAAAGCTCTAGGATGGCATATAAGGTAATCTTCAATATCATTACCATGGAAGGGCATTAAAGGTAGCCTCTCCACTATTGCTTAGAGTATTTGTTGGGTTCATCCATATAGATCTCTGGGCATTTCCCTAGTGCCAGGTTTCGTCTTAAATCTATAATAGCTCCCACTATTGTGGTATTTCGTTTCTTACTCTTCTCTATTCTTCCCCTTATTCAATCCTGCTCCTTCGAGTCCTTCTCCCCCCACCCCCTCTCCCCTTCTCTTTCTCTTAACTCCCTCTACTCTTCCTCCATGATCCCAATTTCCTCAGAAGATCTTGTCCATTTCCCCTTCTCCAGGGGACCATGTATGTAGTATTTCTGGCGGTGTGGGTTTATAGGCTGGTTATCCTTTGCTCTATTTCTAAAATCCATGTAAGATTGAGTACATGCCATGTTTTGTCTTTTTGTGACTGGGTTACCTCACTCAGGATGGTTTCTTCTAGTTCCATACATTTCCGTATGAATTTCAGGATTCCATTGTGTTTTTCTGCTGAATAGTACTCCATTGTGCACATGTACGACATTTTCTCCATCCATTCTTCAGTTGAAGGCCATCTAAGTTGCTTCCCAGTTCTGGCTAAATAGATGTCCTTATTGTATGAATGTGCATGTCAACTGGATTAGTGAGTGGTCAAATACATGAAATTATGGGTAACATTTCATTTTCAAAACACAATGACATTTCCATAACTGACATTTTATAATCTAATTTTTAAACTATATGATCTTGAAACATTATGATTTACAGTATTTAACTTTCCTTTAGTGAATATTTAGAGAATAATATTATTGTGCCTGAAAATGCATGTTTAAGAGGATATGCTAAAAATCTTTTTATGAAATGTATTTGAAAGCAGAGTGTAGTGAAGTAGATGTAATATGTCTTAGTTAATTTTTATTGTGATAAGACACTATGACCAAGGACACATAAAAGATACAGCTTATTGGGACCTTACAGTTTCAAAGGGTAAGTCCATAACACATCATGTGCAGAGCATGACAGCAGAAAGTCAATCATGATGCTAAAGAAGTAACTGAGGTCATACACCCTAATCCACAAGTATAATACAGAGAGAGGAGGAAGAGGGAAGATGAAGGAGGAGGAGGGAAGAGACAGAGGGGAAAGATAACTGGCTGTTAAAAACCCAAACCTCACCTCTTCTTACAAATCTACAACTCATACTCTTTCCAAAAAAGTTCAATGAAGTAACGACCAAGCATTCAAATGTGTGCACTTTTGACAGCCATTCTTCCATGAAAATATTATTTTAATGAAATGTATTTTTAGCTATTCTCCTCACCTCCTTATAGCCCATATCATGATTGAAATTGGCTAAGAAAATGAAAGTAGTTTTTATTTAAAAACTATACATTTGACTCATTCTGCCAGATCTTGTTGAGAAATGAATGTTTTTCCACTCTGTGTATTTTGCAGTTTATGGAAAGTTCATATTAGTGTTGAGGTAAAAACTGATGTATTATGTATCTTTGTTTGATTCTTTCCCTAGTGCAAGGGTGTGACTAAAATGTGTCACTACATACTGGCTCTGCCATCTGATCTTCCAAAACCAGAAATACAAGTTCCAGGTTCTGTTCTCCATGAAGAGAGACCACCATGGGGGCAAGTGGTAAGCAATTTTAAACAAAGATTTGTCATTACTATAAAGTATTAATAAAATATTTATAAATGCTCTAATATTCTAATGAAGGTCACTTGTGTTATTTTTTCTTTTCAGTATATATGTGTATATATGTATATGCAAAATATGATACCTCTTTTTAACATATGCTTTTATAATGTATGCTTTATATAATGGTGAAATGCCATCTTTATTAATCAGTCAGTAATAATTGTATTTGGATGGCCATAAGATTTCAGGTATTGAAAGTAAAGCTGATACTATCTTAAAACTCTGGTTATGGTTACAGTATATAAATCTGTAAAATTAATGTTATTTCTAAATTACAGATGATGTGTAATGAATTAAATTTGTTATACCAGTATTTGGTGTGTGTGTGTGTGTGTGTGTGTGTTGTATATAAATTGAATTTCTCTCTTGTTCCTTGTTCTTCTTCAATCATATAAAGAATTAATAATTTGTTTTAATTTTTGTATGTTTTTATATATATGATATATTGCTTGTTAGCTTCATTTCCTTAATATACTTACTAAATTTTTTCTAATTTCATAATATTCAATGTTTATTATAAAAATTTCATACAATAGAATATCATTTAAACATTTTTGACAATATTTATGCATTTTCTTCTAGCCTATTTCCTTTTACTTTTTGTCTTGTCTTTTATTTCTGTTTTCATGTATATAAGGATACAGTGTATACTGTGATATATATATTTTGGTAATGTGAACATTTTATAATTTGTTCAAATTACTTTAAATTTTTTCTGTATTGTGCTTATCAATACTACTCTGAGGCAAGTTTGAAAAGTCATACATAAATCTTCTCTCTTAATGCCTTAGTATATAATTATCTCCCTAAGTGTTATGAACATTTTTATTTTATTAATATATATTGACAAAATTGCTTTCCTTAAATGCCTTTTCAATATAATTTCATTATCAACAGCATTTACGTATATAAATTCATGATGCTTAATCTCAAACAATTGGGTCTAAGTAAAAATAGTTATAGTTATAATCATACTAATTTTTAGTCCTCGTAACTATTGATGCTAAACATTTTCCTCATTTTTATGCATCATATTTGTTTCCTTTTATGTGGATTGCATGTTCAGAATCCTTATCCATTTAACCAATGCAGTCTGATGGTAGTTTATGGGCATTACAATATTATGTATATGTATAAACTTTATTTAAATATTTTCACAGTGCATTGAGATTTCTTCAATAGATTGAGTGATTTGCTGTGGAAAAATTTCAGTTATGATTTGCAAATATTTTCAGAATTATTTCTACTTCCCATTAGTTATCAAAATTTCATAATGAAATTACTATTAAATTTTTTGTGGAAAATCTAGTTTTTCTTGAATTATTGAAAGAAAATGGTAGAGATCATTGATTTAGTATCATTTAAGTTGGAATAGTCAGTGACTTAAAAATCATTGCTTAAATTAAATTAATAAGTTGTCTTATTATTCAATTGAGTCAGTGATGCTAGCATACTAACTTGCATGAAAATGAACTTGGCATTATCTCCTGATGCTGATTTACAAAATTGTTTAATAATTTATATGTCATTCATGAAACTTTAATTTTATTGCGTAAAATATTGAATCTAAAACATGTTAGGAAATAAAGTTTAACTCAGAAAAAAATAATTTAAAGCAATAAGATTAATAGTCAATGTATGAATCAGTCATTTTTAAGTTCATACTTTATCAATACTTACCTCTGATGTGAACCCAAGGAAGTAATACTTCCTCTCTAACTCTACTATTCGCATATACAAAATATAGTAGTTGCTAATGACAGCAGAAGTCACTTACACATCTATAAGCTTATTTCTTTCCCTAGTGACCCTCTCAAGCAAATTATTACGTAGTTTTAGTGATTAATTCCAAGCATGGGAATGGAGTTTGGTAATTTTAATTAAAGTGTTTGTTCTATAGATAAGAGGTTTTTAAATGAATGTTTAGGCGAAGATGATAGGCATTTGGAAGATATTAAAATCAAATTATAACTGCTGAAGAAGCACATATAACAAGGGAGGATATACGTTTTCAAGAGACTGAGCAGTACAGAGTTTGGTGGCACGTCTTTAAAAAAATTTAAAGTACATACACATTGAATATTCATAATAAGAAAATCACAGCAAATCATGAACTTTTAAAGTTCTCAAATATTACACATTAAATGCTCTCAAGGTCTTGAAAGTGGCGTGTTCGAGAGAGGGGCTCTAAAACTCGACTTTGATTGACTTTGTGGTAATTTCATCTCTGAAATTAGGCGTGTTTTTTTACTCTTCCTACTTTTCTCTGGATCTGCTCCTTAACAGTTTTTCTCTTTCCATGGACACAAGTATCCTGAAAGAAGAAAGCAACACTGGAAGTCAAACGTAAATACTGAGTAAAGTTTTTGTGTTGGCAAGGACTATATTAAGCTAACATGATTCCTTCTATATCAGCTACCTGAATTATTCTTGTTACGTGTCATTGAGCATTGATGATTAAGTTATAATAACTACTTTACTGTGGTTTAAAAAGTTAGAAAATGGTATCATGTATTTTGTTTTGGGTTTGTTTGTGTGTCTGTTTGTGTGTGTGGTCTCACATAATACAAGCTGGCCTTTGAAAATGTCATGTAGCATAGGCTTGCTTTGAATGTCTCATCTTCCCGTTTCCACTCCCAAGTGGCAGGGTTTTAGGTGTGTGTTACCATGTCTGGTTTGAATTCTTATAGTTTGATGGCTAAATAAACCTAATCACAAATACGGGCATTTCTATTCTCCTATTAGTATGAGTAATATGTTTTCTACCTTATCTGGGAACATTATTTTAGATCTAAGAAATTATTGACATTTTAGCATAATGTGTTCCAACATCTCATCAAAATCATATTTCCTCTAAGATGCTTTGTTTCATATACTTTTTGCACACTTGATATATAGATAATTGTGACTAATTTAATCAAGGATTATGAAGGGCAAGGTTTTTGTGGTATTTCAGAATTTTTGCACTTCTAATATATGATAATTTTATCCATAGTTGTCTTGTGTCTTTGGTGACAATTACAATTCTATGAGTCATCAGTGATCCTTTAGTCAATTACAGGAAAATGTGCTGTTCCTCAATTATCAGTAATCCAAAAGTATTAGATAGTTTGACTGTGGCTTTGATATTTATTATGATATTTATTATGTGGTTATAAACCAATATGCTTTGTTGAAGAAATTATCTTGCTATAAAAAAGTTTCCAAGAAATGATTAGATAGTAGAAAAGTTTAGGCATACTGCAAAACAAACAAAACAAAATGATGGCTCAACCAAATTAATGAATTAAATTAAAAGATATATATATATAAATATAAATTATATATATATATATATATATATATATATATATATATATATATATATAAATTCAAAAAGCTACTCCCAGAACTTCTCTGTTGTGAAGTCAGTAGTAGGGTTATTTCCAAGTTACAAAATGTGTATTTGAAGTACTCATGACTCTCAGTTATTTTTCATGTAAAAATGCGTCATCTAAAATAAATGTTCTGTTTCTCCAAAATGTGTCAATACACTACATTATGGAAATCTAGAATCCAGCTTCAAAATGAGGCTTGCTCTTTTTGGATTTCAGATTCTGTTTCCATATTATAATGGCAAATATTGAAGTACATTTTAATCTTTTAACTTTAATATGCTATCCTTACTCAGAAGGAAAAGCCTAGAATTACTTAGCTAACATCTTGTTTGTATTCAAGTAGTGGGACTCAGGAGATGAGGTAGGAGCCCACTAATGGACTAGGCTTTTTGAATTCTAGATGGAAATAACTCTTGGATAAATAAACCTGATATATTCATTGCAGTAGCTAGTCTGGATAGCATAACTCTTAAATTATTTCCATGAGAAATTGTTATATGATAACCCAGATTTATTTTTTTACACTGAAAGAGTTCCTTTATTTCTCTAAACATCGAGAAATTTTCTTGTGTAAATATTCTAATGCATATAATTAGACCTAGTCCTAAGTCTCCAGAGAACAAGATAACATATGATGCTGAATCCCAGATGATATAACTACAATACAACTCTTATATTTACTGCTCAGAGATTATAGCAAAATAGGTGGCAAAAAGATTAAGACTCAGATTTAGCTTTTAAATTATAGATTTAGAATCTACAGAATAGCTTCTTAAACTTTATGCTTCCCTTCCTACTCAATCTCATTTTTCTTCATTCTCTCATGTCTTCAAGTAATTTATAACCTGTTACTTACCTACCCACAGACTCTTTACCATGAATATTCTAGTGTTATGAGAATTACCAGTGAATGTTAATTATATGAGCAAAATTTTAAAAGACAACCACAATCTTAAAGTAAATCGCATAGTTTTTTTCCCCTTTTCACTAAGAGAGGATCCCTCATTTTACAAGTTAGTCAATTTTAAAGTCTGAATTTTTAACAAGTAAAGGGTCGTATTAATAATTTACATTTTCAGTCATCATTTCCTGAGAAATACATATCATGATCCCATTTTGTCCTCAAAATAACACTGTGATAGGTAGGAATGATTAGCTGCTTAAAATATTTTTTTAAGTGAAGCACATTATGCCCTTCTGTACCCTTACTTATAACTAATACTTGTCAAGTTCCATTGAATCATCCATGCCATCTGTTTATCCATTTAATCACCTGTGGTCAGTTGTCTTGTCTCAGAATGTAATCTAAAATTTAATAATCTCTAAAAATGGCCCCCTATCCAACTCCAGAAATCCATTCAATATCAGCATATGGCCTTCCTTCCCTCTTCAGCCAAAATATTTGGCTACTTACGAAGTTTTCAGAATGCTTCAAGTAATGATGGACTTCATGCTGATTTTCAAACTTTTGACTGAGATCAACCAGAAAAGCTTGACAAATTAAAAATCTTCAGAGGCATTGGAGAGCTACTGTACTTGGAAAAATGTGGGACCAATACCTTGAAAGAATGAAAACCTAGACTGTAAAGCAATGCAAGCCAGAAGACAATGACAACCTAAGTGGTGGAATGCTGGCCATAAAACAAAAAAAAAAAAAAAAAAAATGGACTGGAATTACTGAAAGGAAATACCTACAAACATAGCATTCTGTATTATTTAAAAATACCCTACAGACTGAAAGTGAATATAATCATTTTGGACCAAACAAAACAAAACAGGCTGAGAATTTGTAACAAGCACGCCCATTTCATCCGAAGAAAATGATCCCAGATGGAAATCTCGGGGATGCAGAAAGGAATGAAGAGCAGCAAAAATGGTAAATATTTATGTAAATCTAAATTATTCTTTTCTATGAAAATAATAATGATATGGTACCCAAAAGATACAGAAATTAAACTCATTACAATACCAGCTAAAAAAGGAGGGCAGAAGGTTGAATGGAGTTTAAGTGTTCTATTATCTTTGAATTATCTAAAAACTGAAAAAGCCTTTTTTGTTGTTGGGGGATGCTTCTGATAATTCCTAAAAGAAAAACAAATGATTGACAACTAGTAGTAAGGTGAGACAAGAAAACCTGAAAACACTTGTTAAAATGTCAAATTAAAGCCCAAATGTAGCAAATACAACCTTAAATATAAAAAGATGAAATATTCTCAGGGGCTGTTGTTCAAGGCCAGCCTGGTCTACAGAGTGAGTCACAGGACAGCCAGGGCTGTTACACAGAGAAACCCAGTCTCAAAAACAAAACAAAATAAAACAAACAAACAAACAAAAAACCTCTTACTTGGTAGGAGAAACACTACTTAAAGGGATACACTGAAAAGTTATGTTTATTTTAAAAGGAAAACGATAAACTTGTGTTAATTCACAGAAGGTTGGCGTATCAAATATATAGACTAATGTTAAAAATTAATGAGAGTAAGATGTGAGTTATTTTCACCATAAAGTTAAAACAGTTTTAAAATTATATAAATTATAGTATAGACACAATTTTAAAGTGTAAATCTCTTTACCTTCAAAATTATAAAACTATACTGTACTTATATACAAACATTACTGTATCTATTGGTTACAGAAGAGGATACTTTTCATTTCTAAATATATTTATTTAAATCTCTCATGTTTATCATTCACTGTTTTCTTACTATTTTTTGTTTACCTCTTGGATTTTCTTTTCACTTATTTGTACCTGTATACCATTATGTAGGCATACTTATTTTCTGCCTTTCCCCAAAATTAAATAGTCCTTGGTTCTGCATCTTTTAGCTATTACATTGACCATCTCCTTGTCTTCTTGGTTAAGATTTCTAGACTGATATTCTGCTATGACACTATCACTTCCTATTTACTGCTGATCTCACAGAAATAAAATTCTTGCAACAACTGTTCCACTAAAACTTTAGTATTCCTCTTTTTTCCCCAATGCATCTGATAACTGCTCTTTAAAACTACATTAGGTCAGTTTTATGAGGCTGTACTCCCTTATTTTTTTCTGAAAATTATCTGCCATTTTTCCTTTGTTCAATTTATTGGGTCCCATTGGTTTTCAATATAAATGTTAGATTTCTCTTGCACTTTGTCTTTAGGTGTTTGTTTTACTCCTGCTCTGGCTACATTATTATATTTACGGTACATACTATTGGCTGTATACATCAGAATCATTAGAGACATTTGTTAAATTGCTCTCTGAACTTTTTCGCCCTTTCTGAATCATAATATGCAAGGATGGGACCAGAAATTTGTAATTTATAACCAACCCTTGGTAATTCTGATTAAAACGTATTTTGTAAACAAGGAGTAATTAAAAATCACATTGTTATCTTAGTACTAATAATAGGTATTTGGTTGATTTTAATTGTTGACTTCTGTATCACCTCCAAAGATTTAAAAGGCAGGAACATAAATAAATGCAATTTTCATTCTTCCTTCATAAATCTGTACAGATTAACTTCATCCATTTTCCTTAGTTAAACAAAATCCTTAGTTAAGGATTTTGACATGTTTTTGCATTTTTATACACATGAAAATCAAAGCTAGTTTGTAAATGTTGGAATGGAGATAGTGGATCAATGATTTAGTATTTACCTAGCACAAGTAATAGTTAACAAATCACCACTACCACCACCATCATCATTCTAATAGACAAAATAAAATATCCTCTACTACCAAATTAATTTTTATTAGCTATGAGTTGCATGGAAATGGGGTAAAATTGGTGACCTGTTAAATTATTAAGTACTTATGGAAATGAACTTTGCATTCTAATTATAAAATTACCTTAGGATTGATAAAGCTAATTTTTACCTTTATAGTCACCTAAATGATTCTGTAACCCAACATCTCAGTCAAGACATTTTTTTAAAACATTTTTATTAAGAACTATGAACATTTTAAATATTCTCTTGATTTTAATGAATTTATGCCATGAATTACTTTAAACGACTAGAAAGGTCCCATAAAATATAATGGAGAAGTATGAGAGAGAATCATTTGAGATATTTTTAAGTTCAAATTATTCCACACCTCAGTTATGCGTACATAAACCTGGAATGTCAGAAAATAACTTAGGTAAGAGTTTTAACTCAAGTTCTTGCCAATATTTTCTTTAAAATATAAATGTTTCAACGCAAAATAAATTTGTGTTTAACTGTACATTTTCAAGAACACATCCAAGTCAGACACTTGTTAAGGATGCTAAAAAAAGATTTTATTCAATAATGATTGTAAAATAGTGAAGAAACCTCATGGAGTTTAACTCCAGAAAACAGAAGGCAGGATGCTGGGAATATGCTAAAGAAAATATACAAAACAGCCTTAAGAAGGGGTGTTGGTACAAATGAGTAGAGTATTTGACTTTAATAATTGGTACTTATACCATGCTATCTTTGTCTCAAGAGATAGATGTGCAAGTAGGAACAAAATGACTATCATAGTAAAGCAATACATGTACTAGAAAGAAAATGAGTTATTTCATTGAGTGAGTTTATTTAAGAACTGGCACCAAAGTCAAAGTTGTTGGTGGTAAATAATATCTCAACAAACAAGAAAACATGTAAATCAATTTTTTAAAATAATTGTACCTAGAGAAAGTTCAGGTACCTATTGATTTTATGACTAAGGTTTTGGCTCAAACAAATACTAAGTTGTCTTGAAGTTTGAATATTTTCAGACAGACATAAGAATGGCTCTGTTTATGCTAAGGACATTATCTTAAGGTCACAGGGACCATGATAGAGTTTCTTCAAGTCTGTTAATGTGGAGACTTAAATGGAGTCAGCTGTTGAAGATTTTGTAGCTTTGAGTAATAACTGTCAGTTACCACATCCTCCTTTCTCCAGCAGCTATCAACTTCCACTAGTTCTTGATAACTGTGCTTGATAACAGTGCTCAAGTTGGGAGAGGGATATGCTGGGGTTGTTTAATGGGAAAACTGGATACATTTATGAAACTCTCAAAGAATAAAAATTATAATAAAATAGTAACTGTCATTCAAATTTCTACAATTTAGTGATATAATAAAATAGTTTTCCTAGGATAGATATTAGGTAGAACTTAAATAACATATAGGAAATTTATTATTAATCAGTAAAGTTTTTGTAGAATGTTTTGCTTAATAGTTTAGAAATTAATGGAACAGAGAAGGACAGCAAGGAAAGACATAACTTAATAGCGGGAGCCATTATTAGCTTAATGAGAAATCTGGCACTAGGGAAATCTTCAGGGATCTACAAGGATGACCCCAACTAAGAATCTAAACAATAGTGGAGAGGCTACCTTAAATGCCCTTCCCCTGTAATGAGATTGATGACTACCTTAAATGCTATCATAGAACCTTCATCTAGTAGCTGATAGAAGTAGAAGCAGAGATTCACAGTGAAGCACTGAGCAGATCTTCTGGAATCCAATTGTAGAGAGGGAGGAGTGATGAGCAAAGGAGTCAAGACCATTCTGGGGAAACACACAGAAACAACTGACCTGAGCAAGTGGGAACTTCTTGGACCCCAGACTGACAGCTGGGAAACAAATATATGTCCAAAGGAGGCCCCCTGAACATGGGTGTCAGTTGGGGGTCTTGGACAATCTATGGGGGCGTGGAATCAGTATTTATCTCTAGTGCACAAATGGGCTTTGTGGAGGTATATTCTCTCAGCCTTGGTCCCCGAGGAGGGCCTAGGTCCTGCCCCAAATGATGTGACAGACTTTAATGATTCCGCCATGGAATGCCTCACCCTCCCTGATGAGTGGATAGAGGTGGAATGAAGGATTGGTGGGGGGCATAGGAGGAAGAGAGGGAGAGGAAACTGGGATTGGTATATAAAATAAGACAGTTTTTAATTTAAATAAAAATTAATTTAAAATTACTAGATTAATTTTCTTAAAACGGGGTTCTAGGATCAGTAAGACTCACATACATGTTTCTCATTACTGATTGATAGAGGATGAAGCTAGAGAATGGTAACAAATATTCAAAATGTGTTTATGTATAACAAAATTGCTCTTTTGGTATATTTTGGGTCTTAGTTGGCTAGGTGTATGACTGTTATTTAAAACCAATTCCTCCATAAGAATGTTTCAATAAATATTTTCTGGAATTGAAATGTTTTTCTAAGGAATATAACAAATGTTTAGCAAAAGAACATATTCATTGTCTTTGGTATTATGGACAGAAAGCTACATTTACAATCTTTCTAAATTCTCTCTTACATAAAAATTTTTTCTCACTTGAGTGTAATTCACCAATAATATAGTAATGAATATTAAATGCTTGGGTCACTGTTCATTGTTTATAAGGTGTTTTAGAGACATGTATTCTTAACAAAGCAACTCTATATTTGTTGAATTTTTATCTTCTTTCTTTGCTAAATGGAAACATATTTGGGGATCTAAAAAGGCTTTTTTCTATCACTAAACATAATAAGTCAATTTCTCCACTCAAATACAAAAAAGAACAGTGTAAAAATTATAGTTCTGTCTATAAAGCCAGCATCAAATTTGATGAAGTTTGAAAATCTACTAGTTTCTTTAATGATCTAATATATTCCATTTAAACTTCTAATCCAATTTGCATTTTCCTTTTGATTATTTATAAAATATTATTATAATATTTAAATATGGCCTAAATGGAAAACCTTAATTTTAAAGTATGAAGTTCAAAAACTTTCACATGTTGTTTAACAAGTATAGAATATTTTGCCACTTTTATCATAGTTATTCTAAGTATGATCAAATTAATTTAGTTTGCCATTTGTGCTTACAATGGTTTGTTTTGTTAAGTTGACATTTTCACCTTGAGTTTCAATAAAAAGTAAAGTTTAACAGAGGTGGATTCTGTACTTTAAAAATGAATGTCCATTGTACATTATATTGTGTCTTAAGAATACTATGTAAATTGTAGTCATAATAGTTGTCATAGTCCCAATGCCATGAAATAAAGAGAATGAATAAAACACCTTTTTAAAATTTATGTAGGTCAGCAATTGCATCACATAAAGGCTATTTTCCTTGATAAAAAGTGCTGACCTGGCATTTATTCATTTAGTTTGAGAAGAATTAGTTTGAAAACAAAATGAATTTGGAGGTTGTGTGAGGCTCTTAATTTACTAATATGGAAAATACAATTAGGTAGTCAACATTCAAAGAAAGGGAATGGAATATGAATAAAAGGTCTGATGTTTGTTTTGAATGATGAATAATTCCTTTATTACTTATAATAACATATCTATTATTTAACAATCACTATTTCCTTCTTAAAAGCTTGGTTAGACCCATCATCAGTTGGACTTGTTACTTCTTATCATAACTCACCATCTGAAACAAGAATTTTGATTTTGTGTTTTATTCATAAATAATACATTTTCCTTTGTGAAAGACTCAATAACAACAATTTTATTTTTTTTTTAAAAAAGATTAATTGTGAACTGGGAAAGTAACTCATTTGCTAAATAATTGCATTGAAAGCTGAGTTCAGTCCCCAGAACTCACATAAATTTAAAGCGGCTATAAAGATAAAAATGGGTGAAATGATTGGGTGACTGGGGCTAATTAATCTACTCAGTTTAACCATACCCAGTGAGTTCAACGAGAGATCCTATCTTAAAAAAATTGGTTAGGTCCTAAGGAACATAAATTGAGGTTGTCCTGGCCCCCACAACATAGACACATATGCTACACACATGCATACTTAAGAACATGCTTACACATCTCATACAAACAATAGTTAATACATTCCTTTGTTTCATATTTGATCAGAAAGTCTTGGAATCTGTGTAATGGCACAGAATATAAGGCATTATTAATTTCATCCTCTTAGTCTTAGAAATTAAAGAAACCTAGAACTTTATCAGCATATGAATGGATGAAAAAATCATTGCATGTATACAGAATGGGATTTTATGCAGCCAAAAGAATGGAATAGTTAAATTTACAGGAAGGAAATAACCTTGATATTATTATATTAAGACAAGTCACTGAGACTCAGAGAGACAAATACTTCATGATCTAACTTATCTATAGATCTTGGGATTTTAATTTTTATAGTGTATAAATTTGTGTGTATACAAGTCGAGAAACTAGACAGTAGATCATAAGAAGTTAAAGCGGTCTTAAGGAAAGTGGAGATCCATTAATAGAGTATAGAGTAATGTAAATACACATGAAATGAAGGTAAAGAAGGTGAGTGGATGACTACTATAGAAAGAAAGGTAACAGGCTGGACATGTTAAGGGGAAGGAGTAACAGAGAGAATCAATAATAAAAGTATACATAAAAATGCCATAATGTAACCCATTACTATATGTGCAATTTAAAAATTAATCTAAAAGAAAAGACAAAATAGAAATATTCAAACTATTTATCAACAGTTGGTTTATAAAACTATGTTCTGATTGCATATATAATTAAATATGTATCTATATCTCTCTGAATATTTATGTGTATTGCTATAATCAAACATTAAAATGAATTTATTTCTGTTGGCTTAGCTAAAGAGTTGAATTATATCTTTCTTTTCTTGTATAGTTTCCTTCAAAAAGAATTACAGTTTTAAAAACAAACAAGAATATTTTTTCCTTCTGTGTTCATACAGCATTCTGAAATTTAGTAGACTGCTATTATGCCAACTCTAAAGATAGAATTGTTATATTTCCCATAAGTTCTGTAATATGTAAGCTAAAACGACAGTAAATACAGAATTTATATATATAGCAATCTTGTATCTTCTTATAAAAGAAATAACTATATTTTGAAATACTTAAACAGTTTTTCATGTCAGTAACTTTGGTAATTGTGATTAAGTAATACTTTCTTTGGGGTCAGATAATAGTGCCTATTACATGGAATATTTAACAGCTCATATACTCTAACCACTAGTAGCAGCTCCCCAGCTGTGATAATCAAAACTTATCTCAAAACATGCCAGATATCTCAAAAATAAAATTTACTACCAGTTAGAAAGTTTAACTGAAGAGATGAGAGATTTTTAAATAACAAATTATTCTAGATTCACAAATGTTCATAGAAATGTTTTTTAAGACACTACCTATAATGTTTCAATTAAGTGTTTCTCTTCAAAAACACATTCTACCTGAAAGGTTTTATGCATGGTGCTCAAAGTGGACACTGAAGTGGGTTTTTCTTTTATGGAATAGGTTTTATCATAAGAGTTATTGATGCTATGTATCTATAGAAAGCAACTTAGTGGTGATTTTGAAGAGTTGAATGGGCTCCCTTCTTAAAGGTCTCAGAAGAGAGACCATTCATGTAGTTAGGCTGTCTCATATTCTCCTGCAGGATGCAAGGAAGATGTAGAGGTCTCCTTCATTTCCAGAAAGAAACACATGAGGCTGAGACTTTGAAGTAAGAGGGACATGTTTATTTAAGGGGTACACATTATACTGCTGGGGACTGTGTCACCATTGGAAGCCCACTGATGTTCCTGAGTCTGACAACCAATGGTCTGTAAATTTTTTGGGGAAATGAGAATAGCACCTGTCCTTCTGTTGGAATGCAACCACCTGGGAAAACTGGTATGTGACTAGAAATTCACAGAGAGGCTCTTGGTAAGATGCTTATTTCTCCTTACAGTATAACATGACTGGATTAGCACTTATCTGAAAACCTAACAGGGCTCACAAAAACAAAACCTAATGTTTTCAGTAGAATATTTCTTCTATATTAGATAGTTTTGGTTCTCCTTATGAGCTTAAGCAAAACAGAGTTTATTCACAAAATGTAGTGCTTGTTACCAAGCAGTCAAGTCCATAATCTAATTTCACTTCATTTTTCTTAATGACAGGCTAAAAATTTATCTCAAACCATGAGACAAAAGGCCATAAGATAGGTAAATTTAGGTGTGAGACCACTTAACCACTTCAACAGGACATTTGGGGTGGGATAGACAGGGTCTTAGGATGCTTCCATTACTCCTTTCTGCTGATTGTTCCTATTCTCAGCATGGAAGGGTGCAAGTATCTCTCTTTAATTTAGATTTGCCCCTCTGTTGTTCTAGGCCTGTAGACCATTTCCTTTTGTTGATGTATTACTGCTACAGACCTAGTAAGTGAGCAGGTCCCTTAGCTTGTTACAGCAGAATGAATTCAGATGTAAATACATAATGTTTACTGCAAACAATGGAGTTGAACAGAGTCTGAAACCAATAATATAAGCCACATCATCTCTTTTTTTTCATGATTATTTGTGAAGATTTATTAAGTAATTCATAAAATTTATGTAAATAAAATGGAAGGAGGATGTTCACAAGAACGAGCCAGTTTAGTATGCATTTTATTTATAATGGTTATATTTTTTTTATTTGTAGAACAGTATGGTTAAAGGAAATAATTTGTTTAAAAATATTTAAAAGTATAAATGGAAACATAGGTTATGAAAAAGCTAAGATAGTTGGTAGCATAAAATGCATCTGTATCTCCAGACTATCAGGTCATGTATACTTTTCAAATAGGGAAATAATAAAATACAAGCAAGTAGATTGACCAATATTGAGGACAGGGAAAACAGGATTTATTTCTTGAGTCAAGGTATGAGGAAGGGAGAGAAAAGCCAACATTTAAGATGTTCATTTTGTACTAACACTGTGCTGTTTTACATTTTTTATCTTACCAAATCACTTCAAATTTCCATTTCACATATGATAATAAAATTAGGAGTGTTAAGTGCTTTGACATATTCATTGTGCTTGATATAATATAAGCAACAAAAAAGGAAAAGAAGGAATGAATGCAATAGACATCAGATGGGGGTTCAAAACATGATACACCAACATACACCATCTTGGCACACTGAGTATTTTCAACTGAAGGAAAGAGAAAATTTCAGAAGGTGGTCATTCTCTGACTTCCTATATTTCTCATCTAAAGCATATAACTAATTATTTGATCTACCTATCCTGAAGGTACATAGGTAGATCCCATTGTTCCAGAGAGCTCTCCCATATACTTATATGCCAAGAAAAAGCTGAACTAGAGGGCCTTGCTCAATGCCTTTTAGTTTATTCTCATGAGATCACATGCTTTTGTCATTTTATATCTCACTGTTCTTAAAATTACAAAAGTTAACTCAGTAAGACTTAATGATAAAAATTGAAGACTGGGTTTGGTGTTTAGGAATGTGGGAAATACAGGTTCTTACACTTTCCTTCTAGGAATAACTGTGAATTCAAAATTGTACTTGGAAGTCTTAATCTTGTAGGATAATAACTTTTTTACTTAAAAATCTGTCTTCTTTCTGTGCCACTCTAGGCTAGGAAATGTAAAAAGGTACTTACTTGTGATCTATTTTGCTGCTAAGTGACTCCCCAACCTTTTACTGCCTAACAGAGATGAAGTAAATAATTTCATTTTGGAGAGGACATGGTTTTCAAGGCTGTTGGGCAAAACACATGGTCAAAAGAACTGAACCAGATCTCCTTAGGCTATTGAAAATAGATTTAATGAGAGCATAATGATGCTATCTTCTTATGTCCTTTGCAGTGTAAAGCAGCACTTTGATGATTTTATTCTGTCTTCTTGAAATTATGTTTGGTAGGAAACACAAAAACCTATTATGTCTAGAAATATGCCTAATCACTTACTAGCTTGTGTGTGTTCATTATTTATAATTTTCAGGTATAGAAAATATTCTTCAACTGTATACCTAGATACATAGATTTGACATAAATATAGACATTGTCAAAGAATGGAAGGATCGTTAATTCATCCAGGAAATTACCTTTGATGATAGGATGTTCAATTTAAAAGCCCAAATGTAGGTATAAATGGGAAATTAAAGTGCTAATGGAAGTAGTTCTTTAGCTACAGAAAATGAATTTCTCTTATGTAAAACCAGTATGCATTTTTTTGCATTTCACACAGCAAACAAATGAAAACATAACAATGCAGAAAAATAAAAATAAAGTATTTTAGGGTTGTATTACAAATTTCTAGAAGCTATTTCAAAAGAACTTTTAAGCAAATATCAAATAAGAGCCCTTTCATCCTTTTTATCTACATCTAGGAATCCTTTGGTAATAAGTAATCAAATTGGAAATTGTTACAAGCCATTAACATAATCTATTTAAAAATATTTAATCTGGTTTTTGAAACATATCAGTCAAATCAAGCTGTTACTTGGCAAAATAGATTTTAGTATTTACCCTGGCACTGTTTATTATATTTTCCTAAACTTATCACTTTGGGTGTTTTCATTTGTTATTTGAAGTCATAAGAAAATAAAGAAGAAAATGGATTATTTCCTCAATTAGCAATAGAAGGTGAGATAAATGTTTTAGTGTTAATGTCCCTATCAAACTTTTATAGTTTGTTGTCATTGGATAAAGGGTCTTAAAATAGTGATAAGAAAATTTATATGATTTAATTCGTATTAAATAGCAGCAAAAGAAATAAGAAACCAAATGAAGACCCAAAATTCTGTCCCATATTTTGCCTCATATTTAGAAATGAGCAGGTATTAGGTAGAATCAATCTATCCCTTAGGATTTCAACCAGATTTATTATTTTTTATCTTTATAATAAATGGGTTTTGGATAAACATTTATTTTCAAATCCTATCCATTTTGTTCAGTAGAAAATTTATTTTATGAGAGTCTGAAATCTAATTTGCTTCATCTTCCTTCACTGAGATTGAAGTATTATCTATATGGTTTAGATAAAGTTTGAGAATTTTTTCCCAAATATTTTATAACAAAACACACACAATAGAATTTAGTTGTAAATTTTTCTACAATTGTAACATTATTAGTGTGCAATGTAGATGAAATTATATTTATATATTTATAAATATCTTATAGTACATTACCATTCCCAGTGGTTTAACTTCTAATATAGTCTCTTATTTAATCTGAACTGGAAGGGAAAATGGAGCCCCCAATAATTGTTTTTCTTTTTAATTTTACATATCCATCTCAGTTCCCTCTCCCTCCCTTCCTCCCTCCCTCTTCCTCCTCTCTCACATTCTCATGCTCCCCCCCCCCCCCGTCCACCCTGAACTCCCATCCTCTTCCACTCCACATGTAGGGTGATACCTTTAAGGTGGGATCATCTAAATCTGTCAAGTCATTTGGAGTATGGACTAGGCCTTCTCTCCTGTCTCTAGGTTAAGGGAGTATCTCTCCATGGGGGATGTGCTCCCAAAGTCCTTTTGTGCACCTGGGATATATCCTGGTTCCACTGTCCAAGGTCCCATTCCCCTTATATATGTGCCAACCAGCAATTATGATTTCTATAATATATATTCCATGTTTACTTCCATTTGCCTCTCTCAATTACTGAGTGAAATGTAAGAATACAGGTATGGTAATGGAAAATTACCAAGCATTAGTTTCCTCAGTCTTCTGTAGAAAATTATCACAAATAAAGTGGCTTTAAAAAGTAGAAGTTTACTCTATCACAGTTCTAGAGATTAGTATCTTGAAGTCAAGTAGAAGTTTACTCTATCACAGTTCTAGAGACTAGTATCTTGAAGTCAAGGTGTTATTATCGTCAGTGTTTCCTAAAAGTTATGAAAAAATCTTTCCTTGCCTGTAGCATGAATAATAAAGACGCTGCGACAGGTATTGGGGTTCAAGCTCAAGATCAGAAAAGCAAAGCCAAGCCACCAGAGAACGCTATCTCTAACAAGGCTGGGGTGATCCTATCCTCAACTTGGCTGGAGACTAATTGCCAGCTGTAAATGAAAGTTTCTGTCCTATACAGTTTCACAACAGTCATTTAGACCCAAATAAATACACAAAAGCTTATATTAATTATAAACTGTTAGGCTGATGGCTCAGGCTTCTTATATGCTATCTCTCTTTCTTTATTATTTTATTTATTTATTTTATATAACCAAGTCCATTTAAATGAAAACAAACATTTATAGACAATATTTGGGAATTTGGGCATCGTTCTTTCCAAACTACTTCCTGCTGGTAAGGGGCGCTGTCATGGGGGATTCTCTCTTAATTGACCCATTTTTATTAATCTGTGTATCTACACATGATCTTGACTTACCAGAATATGCCTGAGCATCCCACTGTCCTTGTAGCTACATGGCATCTCCCTGACTCCACAGACTTTTATCTATACCTGTTTGAATTCCTGCCTGGTTAAATCCTGCCTGTTCATTGGTCTAGACAGCTTTATTCATCAACCAATAAGAGAAACGTATATTCAAAACACATAGATGGGTATCCCTAATTAGCCAGTTCTGAGACTCTGGAGAATAATTGCCTGCACTGAGACCCTGATCCTGTCTTACATATTTCTCTAGTACTGGGATTAAAGTTGTGCACCAACACCACTCAGCTTCTGTGGCTAACTAGTATGGCTGCTGGGGTTAAAGGTGTGTACCACCACTGCCTGGCCTCTGGCTATGGCTAGGTTTGCATTTTGATCTGCAGGCAAGCTTTATTTTTTTATTTTCTGTTTTTTTGTTTGTTTGTTTTATATTTATTTTTTTATTTTATTTAATTTTATATAACAAAGTCCAATTAAATGAAAACAAACATTTATACACAATATTTGGGAATTTGGGCGTCGTTCTTTCCAAGCTACTTCCTGCTGGTAAGGTGCGCTGTCTTGGGGGGATTGGAAGAAGATTCAGATATCCTGGCTGTAGTCTGTAGGGCTGTTTTGTCCAGCTGTTTTGAATGTAGGATTAGCTTGTACTCTGTTTCAGGCGGTCTGGCGTGATCAAACCACATTAGTCTGGAAGGAATCCACATCTTTTCATTTTCTGTGGAAATAAAAATAGAAATCCTTTTCCCCAGTAACTTGTCCTTCAACTTAAATTTTGGAGTCAAAGCATTTTTTTAATTTAATTTATTGTTTTACATGTCGATCCCAGTTCCCTTTCCTTCCTTCCCTCCCTCCCCCTAACCCTCCCTCCCTCCTTCCTTCCCTTTTACCCTCTCTGCCCTCTCACATGCACTCTAAACACCCTCCGCTCCCATCCCCCCACCCCAATTCCATGTGTAGGGGAATGCCATCCAGTTGGGTTCATGTAGATCTGACAGGTCCTGTGAAGTAGGGACTAGGGCTTCTCTCCTGTCTCTAGATTAAGGCAGTTATCCCTCCATGGGGGATATGTTTGCAAAGTCCTTTTGTGCACCAGGGATACATCCTGGCTCCACTGTCTGAGGTCCCTTGGACTGCTCAGTCCTTCTGGCTGAGACCCATATTCAGGGGGGCCTGAGTCAGTCCCATGCTGGTTTCCCAGCTATCAGTTTGGGGGCCCTTCAGCTCCTCCTTGTTCAGGTAAGCTGTCTCTATGTGCTTCTGCCGCATGGTCTTGTCCTCTCCATCTTTTTCTGGGTTCTAGTTCTACTCAGTGTTTATGTATGGGTGTTTGCTCCTATTTTCAACAGGCATTAGTTGAGGGCTCCATGGAGAAGTTAGTTGTTGATCTCACTCTCCGGGAAGGGCATTTATGATAGCCTTTCCACAGAAGCTGAGATTGTTAGTTGGGAGCAGTCTTGTAGTTCTCTCGACCTTTCTTTGTGTTCAACTTTATCTTCAAACCAATATTAGCTTCCTCTTTTATGTTCTCTCTCTCTGTCTCTGTCTCTGTCTCTCTGTCTCTGTCTCTGTCTCTCTCTCTCTTTCCTATCTTCTATTCCTAACCAGGCTCAATCTTCCTGGTTGCACAGGTTTTCCTTTCCTCCCCCTCATTTTCTCCTACTTCTCTCTCCATTCGCTGTCTTCTCCCACTTCACCTGAGCTCTGGGGGACTTGTCCCTTCCCAGTTCTGTGAGGGACTTTATATGAATCTCTTAGAATACACCTTGTATTCTAGTTCGTCTGGTGATGTGAATTATAGGCTGGTGATCATTTGATCTAGGTCTAAAATCCATATATGAGTGAGTACTTACTGTGTTCCTCTTTTTGTGACTGGGTTACCTCATTCAGGATGGTTTCTTCAAGTTGCAGGCAAGCTTTATTAGATCATAAACAATATATCACCACACTTGCCCCTTTCAACTTCTGATAGTTGTCATCTATTGGTAATTGTTCATTGTTATATCCATTGAACTTTTTCTTTTGTGTTTCTGTTTCCAAATTTTTCTTTTCATTACTAAGATAGAAGTCAATGGATTTAGAAGTACCCACATCCAGGATGGCATGATTTTAATTACTAACATATGCAGATACACAGATACTGTGTTTCTGAAAAAGCCCATTTTACAGCTATCAATACTTTAGGATATTAACATGTATTTTATTGATTACAGTTCAGCCCACAACTGATCTTAAGGAACCTGCCAAAAGTGACAGAGATAGTTAAAAATTTAAACTCAGTATGACTATAGAGCCCCTGTTCACAAAATCTGTCTTTAACTAACTCTAGGATTAGACTAGTAATAAATCCTTCCTTGGGTCCACAACTATACACATGAAAAGGCTGAGCATGATGTGAAAATTTTGCTGACTCATAACCCAGATTTTCAAATCAATATTACCATGCCTTTTTACATTACGTCATATCGTTACTTGGAATACTCCATGAGATTAAAAGCTATATAATTTTTACTTTTAAAAATATTTTCACATTGAACAGTTTCTTTTTTAATGTAAATTTGTATATTTAAGGTTTATATGTTTAGATATATATGATAATGCAAATTTGATTAAGCAAATGAAGCTATTTTTCTCTTAAGGTACCTTGTTCTGTGTATTTAGTCATATGGGCATATGGAAATTTCTGGTATATAATGCAGTGTTACTAACATGATATATATTGGAATTACTCATCCTATATAATTGTAATTTTCTACCTTTCCCCAATTCATTTCTCCAGCCTGATAACACTGTTCTCTGTTTCTCTAACATTAATATATTTCAAATATGAGTGAAATAATAGAATATTTTAATATGTTGCTTTTTCTACTCCTATAAATATATATATATATACATATGCATGTATATTATATATATATACCCACATGCATATATATACATATACACATATGTACATATATATATATGCATGTATGTATGTATATATTCCTTCAATAGACACCACAGTTTCACAAATAACAGATTCTTCCCCCACCATGGAAGGTTTTTGTTTTTTACATCCCTGCTACAGTTTCCCCTCTCTCCTTTCCTCCCAGTCCCTTTCCCACACCTTCACCCCCAATCTACTCTTCCTGTTTTTCTTCAGAAAAGGGCTGGTCTGCTATGGATATCAACAAAACATGCCATACCAAGTTGCAGTAAGACTAAGCATCTACCCTTGTATTAAGGCTGGGCAAGGCAATCCAGTATGAGGAGTAGGATAACAAAAGGCCAAAAAAGAGTCAGAGACATCCTCTGCTCCCATTGTTAGGAGTCCCACAAGAAGGTTAAGCTACATGACTATAACATATATGTAGTGCCTAGTCAGTCCAATACAGGCTGTGTGTTTGACAGTTCAGTCTCTGAGTCCCTATGAGCCCAGGTTAATTGACCCTGTGGGTCTTCTTGACCCCTATGGCTCCTACAATCTTTTCTCCTCACCTACTGGATTTCCCAAGTTGCACCTAATGTTTGGCTTGGGTCTGTATCTATTTCTAACAGTTGCTGGATGAACCCTCTCTGATGACATCTGGGCTAGAAATCAATCTCTGAGTAGAGCAAGTATATCAGAATGTCATTAAGCATCATTAAATGACTTAACACATTACTTGGTATATGCATTTTTTTATTCATTCATCGATGGTCATAGGTTATTACTGGGCTACTATAAATGGTACTTCAACAAATATGTAAAAATTCAGACACTTATTTGTTCTATTGGTTTTCTCATTAGTTATATTTCCAGAAATAAAAATTGCCAAATTATATCTAAGTTAGCTTTCTTTATTATTATTTAATATATTTTTTCTTATTTTGCATCAATCCCAGTTCCCTCTCCCTCGCATCCTCACATGCTCCCCATCTGTCCTCCATCCCATCCCCCATCCACTCTCCAGGGAGGGTGAGGCCTTTCAGGAGGGATCATCAGTATCTGAATGTGGGTGTCAGCTGAGAGACCTGGGCAGTATATGGAGCCTCTGGCAGTGGAACCAGGATGTATTCCTAGTGCATGAACCGACTTTGGGAACCCATTCCCTATGGAAGGATTCTCCCTTAGCCTTAGTTACTGTGATAAAACATCATAAATGAAAGCCATTTGACAAAGAAAGGATTTCACCTTACACTTCCAGGAAACAGTATATCACTGAGGAAATTAAGGCCAGTAAATCAAGACAGAAACCTGGATGCAAGAACTGGAGCAGAAACTTCATAGGAATTCTGCTTACTGGCTTGTTCCTCTGAATTGTACTGCTTGCATTCTTACATAACCCCTGACCACCTGGCTGGGGTGGAATTGCCACATTGAATTGGGTCCTCCTACATCAATCATTAATCAGGACATCACCCAGTCTTTCCTACAGGGCAATCTAATGGATCCAGCTTCTCAATTAAGATTCCCTCTTTTTAGATGATTAGCTTGTGTCAAGTTGAAAAAACATCAGCAAGAGTAAGTTTTTCTATGTTTATTTGAGGAATCTTAATAATTTTTTTTGGTAATAGTAATAACAGCTTACTTTTCACCAGAACTGCACAATGATTGTTTTCCCTACATCTACATTAGTCTTTGGAATATTAACATCCTGGCATGTGCAAGTTAATATTGGTTAGTTTTTCATCTGCAGCTCCCTGGTAATTAGTGAAGCTGAGTGTATTTACATATATTGTTTGCCATGTCTATAACTTCTTTAGAAAAAATAGCTATTTTTCATCCTTTGACCATTAACTGAACCATTTTTCAGTTTGTTATTGAATTGTATGTGTTATTTATGCATGTTGTATGCTAATCACATACACATACACATGTAATTTTTAAGTATTCTTTTGATATTAAGAGCTCTTTAGTATTCTTTAGTACCTACTGCAATATGATACTGAAAAAGAATAGAGATATGGGAGATTTAAGAGTAGTGGAAATAATGCAGTCAGTGTCAAATTGAAAAAAAAAATGTTCGTGACTTTTACATGCTGATTAATTTCATACACTTTCATGTGGTTTAGTCTGTTCTGGGTGACATATATGTCTGATATGTTCAGAAAGTATACAGTGTTTACTACAAATGGTTAAGTAAGCATTGAATAAAACACAATGAATGATGGCTATTGTCACAGAAATTTACAAACACGATTTTAGGGAATCTAAAATACATAACTTAAAATTGTTCAAGTTGTATTTTGAGGAGAATATAGGTAAAATAATTGTGTTCACTCCTTTTATGATGCATTTAGTAGCATTAAGAAACATTCAACTTCAGTAATCAGATGACATTTCATTCATACTTTGCAAGAGCCTCAATTTAATTGATAAGTAAGAGCTTAGGGACTTTATGAGAATTTTTTTAGAGTATGTTCTCAGCCCTGGGATTACATACATTCATACAGCTCTGTGCATAGCTGTATGTTTGCAGATTCTGTGTGAATATGCTGGTATTTATAAGAGCTACAATGAACATAACTATCACCAGCTTCTCCTTTCTGATCTTTTTTTTTAGCTTATTGTTTGCCCGTCTACTATGCATACATACTTCAGACAGCTGCTGATTATTTAAGCAGATGCCTCTAATTGTTTTCCACATATGCCAGAAAAGAAAGGTTTCACACTAGGTGAATGTGTCATCAAGTCAAATAAACAACCCTATGTGCAAGAATTTTGAATGTCAACTTAGATCAAGTAATGACACTTTTGCAGAAGTAGGGTTGTGAAAAATCATTAAAAGTGTTCCTTTTCTGACATATTTTATTGCTTTAACCAGAGTTTAGGTTATTGACTTATCACAAGAAGGAAAAATAAAAGTAAAAAAAATGGAAATGCCACAAACTAGATTGTTCTCATAGAGGTTCTTCCATTTTACTTGAATACTGATTTCTGCAAGACTTTTGTTTGTTTCCATTTACTACTTATTTTTCTTATTTTACATATTGATCTCAGTAACTTCTCCCGCCTTTCCAACCTCTCTGCTGCCCTCCCATTCCCCCACCAACCACTCTCCCACCCTCTCCACCCCCATTCCACAGGGAGGGTGGTGACTTTTAAGATGAGTCAACAAAATCTGTCAAGTCCTTTGGAGTAGGGACTAGGCCCTCCCTCCTGCCTATAGGCTAAGGAGTATTGCTCCATGGGGAATGTGCTCCCAAAGTCCTTTTGTGCACCAGGGATACATCCTGGTCCCACTGTCAGAGGTCCCTTAGACTACAGAGGCCTTCTATCTGAGACCCATGTTCATGAGGTCTAAGTTGGACCAATGCTGTTTTCCTAGCTATCAGTCTAGGGGCCCATTAGCTCCTCCTTGATCAGGTCAGCTGTCTCTGTGGGTTTCTATAGCCTGGTCTTGTCCTCCCTCTCTGCATCTGAATTCCAGTTTGCCTCAGTGTTTAGCTGTGGGTGTCTCATTCTGTTTCCATTAACTACTAGATGCTGGCTCTCTAATGGTGGATAGGTTAGTCATCAATCTCATTATCAGGGAAGGGCATTTATGGTAGCCTTTCCAATGTTGCTCAAATTGTTAGTTGGGGTCAGTCTTGTAGGTGTCTGGACATTTGTCTGTGTTCAGTTTTCTCTTCAAAACTATAATGGCTTCCTCTTTTATTCTCATTCTCTCTCTCTCTCTCTCTCATTTTTCTTGTCTATTCCTTACCTTACTTAATCTTCCTAGTCCCATGTGCTGCTTTCCTCTCCTCCCATTTTCTTTCTCCTAGCTCCCTCTCCACTCACTGCCCCCCCACTCCTAAGAGTGCCCAAGAGGTCTTGTTCATTCACCCTTCTGTGAGTGACTATGTGCGAATCTCTTAGATTTCTCCTTACATCCTAGTTTCTCTGGCAGTATGAATTATAGGCTGGTGCTCATTTGCTTTATGTCTAAAATCTACACATGAGGGAGTACATACCATGTTCCACTTTTTGTGACTGGGTTACCTCATTTAGGATGGTTTATTCAAGTTCCATCTATTTGCCTGAGAATTTCAAGATACCATTTTTTTTTTCCGCAGAGCAGTATTCCTTTGTGTAAATGTGCCACAGCCTTTTTTATCTATTCTTCAGTTGAGGGGCTTCTAGGTTGCTTCCAGGTTCTTGCTATTAGAAATGATGCTGCTACAAACATAGTTAAGCAGATGTCTTTCCTGCATAAATGTGGATCATTTGGGTATATGCCAAAGAGTGGGATTGCTGGTTCCTGTGGTATACTGATTCCCATTTTCCTGAGGAACTACCAGATTGATATCCAAAATGGCTGTACAAGTTTGCACTCCCACCAGCAGTGTAGTAGTGTTCCCCTTTCTCCCCTTCCTTTCCAGCATAAGTTGTCTTTGGCGTTTCTAATTTTAGCCATTCTGGTAGGAGTAAGATGGTATCTCAGAGTTGTTTGATTTGCATTTCCCTGATAGCTAAGGATGTTGAGCACTTTCTTAAGTGTCAGCCTATTTATTTCCTCTATTGAGAATTCTCTCTTCAGTTTTGTACCCATTTTTTTAATAGGGTTATTTGGTGTTTTGGTGACTAGTTTCTTGGATATTTGTATATTTTAGAGATCAGCCCTCTGTCAGATGTAGGATTGGTGAAGATCTTTTCCAAGTCTGTGGGCTGCTCTGTGGTCTTATCACCTGTGTCTTTTGCCATACAGAAGCATCTCATTTTGAAGAAGTCCCATTTATTAATTGCCAATCTCAGTGTCTGTGCTACTGGAGATACGTTGGAGAAGCAGTCTCCTGTACCAGTTTCTTCAAGGGTACCTCCCACTTTCTCTTTTAAGAGGTTCAGTGTGGCTGGATTTATGTTGAGGTCCTTGAACCATATGAACTTGAGTTTTTGCATGGCGATAGACATGAGTCTATCTGCTGTCTTCTACTCTCCATCGTCCAGTAGTACCAGCACCATTTGTTGAAGATGCTTTCCTCCTTCCATTGTATATGTTTAGCTGTTTTGTCAAAAATCAGGTGTTCATGGCGTTGTGGTTTAATATCAGGAATTTCAATTGGATTCCATTAGTCTACCTCTCTATTTTTTGTGCAAATATCAAGGTGTTTTCAGGACTATAGCTCTATAGTAGAGCTTGAAATCAGGGATTGTGAAGCCTCCTGATATTCCTTTATTGTACAGGGTTGTTTTGTCTATCCTGGGTCTTTTGTTTTTCCATATAAAGTTGATTATTGTCCTTTCAAGGTCAGTGAAGAATTGTGCTGGGATTTTTATGGTGATTGCATTGAATCTGTAGATTGCTTTTGGCAAGATTGCCATTTTTTACTATGTTTATCCTACCTATCAAGAGAATGGGAGATCTTTCCATTTTCTGGTATCTTCTTTAATTTCTTTAAAGCCACAAAGTTCTTGCTATATAGATCTTTCACTTGTTTGGTAAGCATTACCCCAAGATACTTTAGGTTGTTTGTGGCTATTGTAAAGGTTAGTGTTTATCTGATTTCTTTCTTCCCACATTTGTCTTCTGTATATAGTAGGGCTACTGGATTTTTTGAGTTCATCTTGTATCCTGCCAGTTTGCTGAAGGTGTTTCTCAGATGTAGGAAGTACCTGGTAGAGTTTTTTGGGGGTCGCTTATGTAAACTGTCATATCATCTGCAAACAGTGACAGTTTGACTTCTTCCTCTCTAATTTGTATCTCCTTGACCTCCTTTTGTTGTTGTATTGCTTTAGCTAGACCTTCAAGTACAATAATGAAGAGATATGGAGAGAGAGGGCAGCCTTGTCTTGTTTCTCATTTTAGAGGAATCACTGTTAATTTCTCTCCATTCAGTTTGATGTGGCTGTTGGTTTACTATATATTGCTTTTATTATGTTTAGGTATGTTCCTGTTATCTCTGATCTCTCCCAGACCTTTATCATGATAGGGTGCTGAATTTTGTTGAAGGCTTCAGCATCTAGTGGTTTTCATTTCCAGTTTGTTTATATGGTGGATCAGGTTGATAGATTTTCATATATTGAATCATCCCTGAAACTCATGGATGATGCCTACTTGGTCATAGTGGTTGATTTCTCTGATGTATTCTTGGATTCAGTTTGCCCGTATTTTATTGAGTATTTTTGCCACAATGTTCATAAGGGATATTGGTCTGTAGTTCTCTTTCTTTAGTTGTGTCTTTGTGTGGCTTATGTACCGAAGTAATTGTGGCCTCATACAAAGAGTTTGGAAAAAAAACATTTGATTCTATTGTGTGGAAGAATTTGAGGAGTATTGGTATTAGCTCTTCTTTGAATTACTGGTAAAATTTTTAACTGAAGCCATCTGTCCCTGGGCTTTTTTTGGTTGGGAGGCTTTTGATGACTGCTTCTATTTCATTAGGGGTTATATGTCTGTTTAAGTTGCTTATCTGTTCTTGATTTAATTTTGGTAAGTGATAGTTATCCAGAAATTTGTCCATTTCCTTTGAATTTTCAAATTTTGTATAGTACAGGTTTTCAAAGTATATCCTGAAAATTGTCAGTTTTGGTTGTTATGTACCCTTTTTTTGTTTCTAATTTTGTTAATTTAATGCTCTCTCTGTGGCTTTTGGTTAGTTTGAATAAAGGTTTGTCTATTATGTTGATTTTCTCAAAAAACCAACTCTTTGTTGCATTGATTTTTTTCATATTGTTTTCTGGGTTTCTACTTTATTGATTTCTGACCACAATTTGATTATTTCCTGGCGTTTATTACTCTAGGGTCCATTTGTTCTTTTTGTTATAAGGCTTTCAGTTGTACTGTTAATTCTCTAATGTGACTATCCTCCATTTTCCTCATATTAGCAATTATTGCAATGAGCTTTCCTTGTAGCACTGCTTTCAAAGTGTCCCATAAGTTTGGGCATTTTGTGTCCTCATTCTTGTTGAATTCTAGGAAGTCTTTAATTTCTTTCTTTGTTTCTTCTTTGACCCAGGTATGGTGCAATAGTGCATTATTCAGTTTCGATGAATTTGTAGGGTTTCTGCGATTTGTGTTGTTGAATTCCAACTTTAAAGCATGGCAGTCTGATAAGATACAGGGGACTATTACAATTTATTTTTGTATCTTTTAAGGTTTGTTGTTTCCTAGTATGTGGTTTTTTTTAGAGAAGTTTCCATGTGGAACTGAGAAGAAAGTGTATTCTTTTGTGTTTGGATGGAACGTTCTATAGATGTCTGTTAAACCCAATTGAGATATAACTTCTGGTAGTTCATTTCTTTCTTTAAGTTTCTGTCTAGTGGTCCTGTCTAGTGGTGAGAGTGGGGTGTTGAAATCTCCTACCGAGTGTGTGAGATTTTATGTGAGCTTTGAGTTTTAATAGCATTTCCTTTACGAATGTGCATGCCTTTGTATTTGGGGCATAGATGTTCAGAATTGAGACTTTATGCTGATGGATTTCTCCTGTGATTAATACAAAATGACCTTCTTTATCTCTTTTGATTGATTTTGGTTTGAAATCTAATTTTTTTTACAATTTTTAAAATTTATGTTACAAACAATCTTGTTTCACATGTTAATTCCAGTTCCTTCTCCCTCCCATTATCCCCTGCCCCCCACTGACCCTCTATCTCATCCTCTTTCTGCTCCCCAGGGAGGTTGAGGCCTTCTATGTGTGAGATCTTCCATATCTGTCCCATCATTTGGAGTAGGGCCTAGGATATCCCACATGTGTCTATGCTGAGAGATTATCCCTCTATTTGGAATGAGTTTCCAAAGTCCATTCATGTAATATGGATAAATACTTACCCACTACCAGAGGCCCCATAGACTGCCCAGTCCTCCTGACACCCACATTCAGGGGCTCTGGCTCATTCCTATTCTGGTTTCCCAGCTATCAGACTGGGGTTCATGAGCTCCCTCTTGTTCAGGTCAGCTGATACAGTGGATATCTCCTGCCTGGTCTTGACTCTTTTGCTCATCACTCTTCCCTCTCTGTAATTGGATTCCGGGAGTTCGGCTAAGTGTTTAGTTGTGGGTTTTTGCTTTTGCTTCCATTACATACTGGATGAAGGCTCTAAGATGGCAAATAGGGTAATCATCAATCTCATTATAGAGGAAGGGCATTTAAGGTAGCCCCTACTATTTTGAAAGATTTTTACAATCATTTTTCAGGTTTTCACATTGATTTTGTGTAGTCAAGACTAGTGCCCCCCCCTTTCCCCAATATCACTGTTAAACTCATCCATATTCACTGATATCAGCATTCAGAATTTTAGTTATCAACTAAAGTAATTAGAAGTTCAAACATAAGCAGCTCATATGCAAAAGTTTGGAATAATTTTAATGTTATTTTATTCTGAGGATGAAATAATATTAAACTCATGCTGTCTTCTACCTGTTTCAAATAAAGATTACTATAAATATAGCTTTATGAACAAAACAGGATATTAATATTTGAGTAATTTTAAAAACTAACTTCTATCTCATTAGTATAAATTTTGCTGGTGAATTGTTTATTTTCAAGTTAGGGGATGCTTTCAGATATAATTGTAAAGTTGTTGGACACTTATATTTTAAAATTAGAGACCTGATTTTCCTCACTACCATGGGAATTAAATCAGACAGTTGATAAAATGTAGACTATTATATATTTAAATAACTTAGAAGAAATATAAAGTACATATTCCTTAAGGATTTAATTTGTTTCAAAAGTTCTTTTATCCTTTGAATTGATCTTTCATAATCTAATCCCATCCAAACAAGATATGCCCCTTTTGGTTTGTTTAATTTTTATATATTTAGTTTAGAAACAATCTTATTTTACATATCAATTCCAGCTCCCTCTCTCTCCTATCCTCCCATTCCTGCTACATATTCCCCACCCCATTCACTCCTCAGGGAGGGGGAGGCTTTCCATGAGGGATCATAAAAGTCTGTGACATCATTTGGGTGAGAGAAGTGCCCTTTTGTATTTGCCAGTTACAGTCATTAAGAACAGAAATGTTTGTTCATATGTAACATTTACCCCAAAACGCTGTTGAATTGTCAAAATGATTCAAAATGATTTGTGATTATAATAAGAATGTTCTTAGTTTTGCAACTTAAACGAATAAAGGGATTTATCCCTAGTGCTTGAACTGGCTTTTTGGAGCCCATTCTCTTTGGAGGGATACGTTGCTCAGCATAGATGTGGGGGATGTGGGGGAAGGGCCTTGGTCCTTCCTTAAAGTGAAGTGCCAGACTTCATTGCCTCCCCATTGGAAGCTTTACCCTCTCTGAGGAGTGAATTGGAGGGGTGGAATAAGGTGGGGAAAGCAGGAGGAGGGGAAGGAGTAGGAAATGGGATTGGTATGTAAAATGAGAAATTTTGTTTAAAAAATGATAATAAAGGAAAATAAAAATATCATCAAAAAGGAATAAAGGTTTAGAATAGCTTTTCATTGACTTATAACTTAGAGTAAAAATATAAACTTCTAGTGCTAAATGTTCAGTTGAGATTTCAATAGAAAAAGAATCACAAATTGAATGTTGAACAAAGAACAGAGCTTGAATCTAAATAGTGGATCCAGAAAACAGTTTCATTTGAATGGTTCTGTTACTATAATTAGTGGAATAGAATTTGTTAATTTTTCATTCTGTCTATTTGAGTTAATTTGTTTCTATTTTCAAATGTTCTGCAATTTTCTCTTCTGGATCCCAAATAGGACATATGTTTCAGTTGTATATATTCTATTAAGCTTAACATTTGCAAATTTACAGAAATTTTTAAAGCTAATAATTTCTGTTTTTATAATCTTGAAGTCTAATTCTTCATGTGAGTGAAACTAATACTGTTAAAAAGGACTTCAGTCATTTTGTCTGTATGTTCATTAAAACAGATATATGTTTTGAAACATTATATTTTAATATTATCAAGAGACTATTTTGTTTCTCACAAGTATTAAAGTTGCCATCCCCTGTACCTTTAAGTTCTTAAAGTTTGGTAGGAACTCATACTTATCCTCTTATTCATGTATATTAACACTTGCAAAGTTATCTCCATGCTTCACAGTATGCAGCATTAAGGACTTGCTCCAAGTTTCACTGGAAGATTTTCTTAAAATATTCCATTATCAACATACTTCCTACACTGTTTCTTAATCTTACTTTGCATTTTTACATCAGCGCTTATTCAGCTCTTTAATCTTATAATTTAAACTTAATTCAGCCAACATAGGGTCCATACTATGTGCTACCAGTACAAATCTAGAAAGAATTTATGTAGTTTCTATCTTCTAGTGATCTTATTAGTTCTTGATTTATATTTAGTCTAAAAAAAATTGGCTTGTTCCTTTAAAATACTTTCTGTGTCTATTTATTTATGATGTATGCCAACAGATACAAATTAATTTTCAAAGTGTCTCTTTTAAGTCTGTTTTGGTAGTTTGTTAACATGCCTGTTAAAACTGAAAAACTCCTTCTAGGAAAAAAAAATACTGATTGCCCTTGAATATTTGATGGCATAGTATTTTTATAAGGATAGTAAATTTAAAGCAAAATAAAAATACTGAAAATGAAGGCATTTAAAAAGAAAAATATTCATTAACTAGACAAGTGAAAACTATGACTATGTTAAACACAATTCTGAAGAAAATTTGAGGAAATAAGTCATGCAAAAAAAGGTTGCCTAACTTGTAGCTATAGTATATTAATATAGTATATATTAAAACTATATGGAAGATGATATTCTATAACCATAAGCTGCATGTTTAATTTGTCATGTATATATTATGTATAATTTATAAAATATTAATTTATATTATGGTATAATAAATAGGATTTAAAAATATTTCTAGCCTAAGTCTGAATTTTTTGTTGAAATAGAATTGTCTTCAGTTTTTCATCAATTTTAAACTTATATGAAGAAAAAGTAAATATTATTGTTGGTCAAATGTATTCACATTAAAATATTTAGTATATATTTTTCCTGATTTTTCCAAGTTATCCACAGAACTGACATTTCCAAGATATTCACAAGCTTAGTATTTAATTTCAAACCATATTATTTAACTTAAATGTGGGGATAAGATGAAAAAATAATAAAAGGATCGAGAGACTTTATTTTTATAGAAAGTTTGTATTATAAAAATATCTTTCTCCAACATTGAAAGGTGGTGTCATTCCCATATTATATCCATATACTTTGTAAATGTTAGTTTCGTTAGTACTATTTTCAGTATAGAAGCGTAGTAGTTCTTAATCTTTAAGCTATATTAGTGCATAACTTCTACCTCATCATATGTGATTAAAATGATAATCTTAAAATAGACTTTCGGCTCATTAGGGAATATTTTACCTTTCAGTAATCTCTAGTCACTCAACAGTTAGTTTTATCTTGAGAATTCCTGATAATAAAACAGTGCTATGAAACCACTGGAATTACTAGTCAATAAATATTACTGAATTTAAATACTATGCTTAATGGCTTAGGGGAGTTTTAGAAATTTAACCAAAAGACAGATAATTACTAAAATCCATAGTATTAATGCATCAGCAATCTTGTTACTTATATTTTACTGTTATATTGAGGCTTATATTTGTTTGGGTTATTCTGTCTGTCAAACTTAAGACATGCTAAGTGAGCACTTTACCAATGAATCACAGCCCCAGCTTGTTTTACATATCAATCCCAGTTCCCTCACCCTCCCATTCTCCCTTGTTCTCCCCACCAACCCCCATTTCATCCCCTTTATGCTTCCCAGGGAGGACTAGGGGAGTCTTCAAAGTCTGTCATTTCATTTGGAGCAGGGCCAGGCCCTCCCCCCCCCAGGTGTCTAGGCTGAGGGAGTATCCCTCTATGTGGAATGGGCTCCCAAAGTACATTCATATAATTCGGATAAATACCCTACCAGAGGCTCCATATATTGCCTATTCCTCCCAACTAACACCACATTCAGGGAATCTGCATTGGTCCTATGCTTGTTTCCCAGCTATCACACTGGAGTCCATGGGCTCCCCCTTGTTGAGGTTAGCAGTTTCTAGTGGGTCAGGATGGCCTACTGTCTAAGGTGCTTCAGTATTCTTAACTGCAACACAGTCATTAGATATACTGATCTACCAAAAAACAACAGCAACAAAAAGCAGTAAAACCAAAAAAGCTAGTGGCTTTAAATCTTCAAAAGCACATTTGAATGTTTTCAGTGTAAGGACCCTACCAGTGTTCTTTATGTTAATATATTTAATGCCATTTTCTCAAAATTACTATCCATTAAAGCACAAAATAATTAATGCTGTACTTTGTTTGATGTTGTGAAATAAAAGAAGATAGTTGTTAGTTTGTGGTACCCATATACAAAACACTTTACTCATAGCATGTCATTCAATCTATAAAACAAACATGAGGAATAGCATCTCTTATAAATGAAGGACACAAGACTTAGAGTTTCACTTTAAAAAAAATACATTCTTTATAATTATAAGAACTAGATTTCATAATCATTGTCCCATAATTCTGTATTATGTTGAATTTTATATATAAGTGATACTGAAAAAATTTGAATCATATTATGCGTATTATGCAAGTCAATTCACTTTATTTGTAAATGGAGTAGTTTCTTTAAAGTATCTTCTGTACTACAAAGAGTATAATTATTTGAATAATAAAATCTCTATCCCTTATATTAAATACTTCTATTAAAATGTTTTGGTCATTTATTATATGGTTTGATGAGTACAGTTAATGATATTTTTAACTTCTAGCTTCTAAGAAACTAGATTTTAAATATTTTCATTACAAATTGTTTAGCAAACCAGATAAAGTAACTATGTAATCGATATAACATAATGACTATAATTACTCTAGCATGTAGTTTATGCCAGAACTCACTACATCCATTTAATTTTAGCTTAGTGTAGAGTGATCAACCTTTCCCAAACTCTTTTCCTTATCCTTATCAGTCTCTGGTGACCATTTTCTATTTCTTTAAACATAATATATATTCTTAGATTCCACTTATGAGTAAAATCAAATGATTTTTGTCATTCTCTACCTGAATTATCTCATTTGACATGTTACAAATGATAACATTCTTTTATTACTGAATAGTATTGGTCTGTTACATTTACTTCAACCATTCATGGTCATATAAGTTAATTTTTTAATTTATATTTTAAAATATTTTTATTTATTTAAAAGGTTCTTTTTTTCCATTTTACGTATCAATAACACATCTTTACCCTCCTCCCATTCCTCCTCCACTTTTCCCCATACAAAAGAGAATCCACTCCTCAGGAAGGGTATGGCCTCCCATGGGGAGTCAACAAAGTCTGACATATCTAGTTGAGGAAGGACCAAGCCCCTCTACTCTGCATGAAGGCTAAGCAAGGTATCTTTCCATTGGTAATGGGCTCCAAAATGTCAATTCATGCACTAGCCTTAAAGTCTGGTCCCTCTGCCAGTGTCCCCACAGACTGCCCTAGCCAATTAACTGTCACCTACCTTCAGAGTGCCTAGTTCTGTCCTATACAGGTTTCCTAGCTGTCAGTCCAGAGTCAGTGAGCTCTCACTAGCTGGGGTCAGCTGTTCTGTGGGTTTACCCATCATGAATTTGACCCCTTTGCTCATATAATCTCTCCTCCCAATCTTCACCTGGACTCCTGGAGCTCAGCCTAGTGCTTATCTGTGGATATCTACATCTGCTTCTGTCAGTTACTGGATGTAGGTTCTATGATGACAGTTAGGGCAGTATCAATCTGATTACGGGGGAAGGCCAGTTCAGGCACCCACTCCACTTTTGCTAGGATTCTTAGATGGTGTCATCCTTGTGGATTCCTTAGGTTTTAAGAATAGTGCTTCAAAGAATGCAGATGAATATACATTTTTGTCATACTGGTTTCTTTACCTTTGGATATACAGTAAGGAATAGGACTAATGGATCTTATAAAGTGTTTTGTTTTCTGTTCTGTCTTTTTTGTAATAGCTATACTAATTTACATTCAAATTCAAGGGTTTATTTTTTCCATATCCTTATGTATTATCATTTATTTCATGGTGGTAGTAACATGCTTGGAGCAAAGTGTTATCTCATTTTGGTTTTGACTTTCATTTATCTGATTATTAATGATATTGAATATTTTTCACACATACTGGTCATTTTTATATCTTTTGGAAAGAAAACAAAATTTTAATTAGTCTATTTATTTGTATGCTACTGAGATTTTGATTTCCATATCGTTTCTTATCACTATCATTTGTTGGTTAACCAATTTTAAATATTTTTCCAGTTCTATATTTCTTTAGTCTGGTGATTATTATGAGGAGCTTTTTATTTGGTAGAATGCCACTTTTTAAACCTTTATTTTCTATGCTTTTGAGATATTTTCAAAAAAGCCTTGCCCTGTCATTTTCTTGTAATGTTTCTCACATTTTCTTCCCATAGTTTGATGGATTTCTGACCTTACATTTAAGACATTGAGCTATTTTAGATTTGATTTTTTTTGTAATTATTTGGCAGTTTAAGTTGTTTTGTAATAAACTAAATGTAGGCATCCAATTTGCCCATGCTCATTTACTGAAAATGCTATCCTTTCTACAAAATGGGATTTTAGGATTGTCAAATTTCAACTGGTTGTAAATATATAGACTTATTTCTAGGTTATTTGTTCCACTGACTTATGGGGTGTTTTTTTTATGTCAATACCATTATTGGGTACCAAAACACCAGGTAGTAATACCTCCTTTTTCTATTTTTGTTTATGATTAGATTAACTATTTAGAGTAGAGGTTCCAATAAATTTATAGGATTTTTTTCATCATACTAACAACAACTGGTATTTTTGACCAGGTGGTAGTGGTGCATGCCTTTAATCTAAGCACTTGGGAGTCAGAGGCAACTGGATTTCTGTGAGTTGAAGTCCAGCCTGGTCTACAGAGCAAGTTCCAGGATAGCCAAGGTTACACATTGAAACTGTGTCTCAAAAGAACAAACAAAAAAAAAACACCAATGGTATTTCAAAAGCAGTTGAATTTCAAAAAGGAGCAATTATCTATAGATTTCTTTAAGTAGCATGGACGTTTTAATATTAATTTGTCTTCCAATCTGAATATAATACATCTTTTCATTTTTGTACCTTTTGCCATTTCTTTCATCAACATACCATATTTTTAATTTTTCTGATCGTTCAGTGTTTTGGTTAAATCTATTACCAAATGTTTACCTTTTTAAGCTTTTGTTAAGTACCATATGGTAATGTTACTGATTTTTATACATTGTTTATATAGGTCATAATTTGACAGAATTAGTGTATTAACCTTAGTAACTACAAATGTAGGTCAATGGTAGACTGCTTGCTCAATATGTGTGAGGCCCCAGGGTCAAATTCCATCTCTGGGAATAAAAACATATGTATTAATTCTCATAAATTTTTCTTAGAAATTTATATATATAAAATCATGTTTATCTGAAAATAGAGACAGTTTGACTTAAGACAAGTCTTATTTTAATATCTTATTTGTCTGTTTGTGTTAACTATTCAAACTAAGACTTCCAGTAGCATGTTGAATTTAATGGATGAACTTGTAATACACACCATTGGCTTGTACCCGATTTAAGATAGAAACTTTTAGCTTTCCTACACTCAGTGTAGTATTATTTGTTTCCTTATTTTTATTGGTTTTTATTATATTGAAGTATGTTCCTTTTCTAACTAATTTTTCAGCATTCTTATTTTGAAATTTGTACTCCCAGAGATAATTACATGGTTCCATTATTTATTCTATCTTGTGTTTACCATTCTTATTGATTCATTCATGTTAGTCCTCCTTCAGAGCTAAGGGTGAATTCTACGTCATCACAGTGAATAACTTTTCATACACTTTTGGATTTGTTATGCTAATGTTTTGTTGAAAATTCTCAAATTAGTTAAGAATGCTAGTTCATGGCCTTCTCTAATGTTTTCTGCGATTGTTTTGTTTATTTATTTACATATTTATTTTTTGTCTTGGCATAAGGCTGGGCATGTAGAATGAGTTTAAAAAAATTATTTTTTGGTCAGTTTCATGAAACTATTTAAGAAAAATTTTTTCTATGTGTTTTTCTATATGTTTGGTAGGAATTGTCAGTCAAGACATCTATTCTTGAGCTTTTCTTTGATGAAACATTTTAGTTAACCATTTATTATTACTCATTTGTTAGTTGTTTTTTATTTCTGCATAATTAAATCTCGATAATGTATATTTTCTATTTTCTGAATTAAAATATTTTGATGTTTTATTCTACTTCTTTAGGTAAAACAATTTTTCTAGAATAAGGGAGACTAAGACAATATATGTTTTATATAATATACTCATTCAGATGTCCAAATAAGGGTTTATCACTATAACACCAGGCCATACTAAATAAGTTTATTATTATAAAGCACTAAAATAGAAGCTGACATGTTTTATGTTTTGTAGGAAAATTCCCAAATAAACCATTCCATATGATGCTGTAAAATTTGAACTTCTAAAATTTATTAAACTCCTTTAGTGATTAAAAGTGTTGACTCTGTTTTTAGGTTTCTTGAGTTCAAATCTCAATTCCATAACTTAATTATTGATAAAATTAACATATTTCTTCATTTCTTAGGTTCTTCATATCTGTAATAATTGTACCTAACTCTTAAGGCTATTTGTTATGAGGATTTAAAGAGTTAACTATAACCCCTAAACCTCAAAATTATGTCTAATATATAGGAAACTGATTTTTCCCACATAGTTTATGTATACCAGTGTACATGTGTTTATGATGTTGTACTATTCAAAGAAATACTAAAAATCCTAATTCTTATGATAAATAACATGGTTTCCTTTTTATATAAAATTAGTCTTAGTATTTAAAATTATTTCACTTTTGATTTTAGCCAATTACTACTGAACCTAAAACAATGAGTTCTTCAATGAAACATAAAGCTGATTGTAGTCCACTCACCCAACATCTATCAGTGGTAAGTAACTTAAATTCATTGCAAGTATTAAGAAATTCATTGTTGTTGAGGGATAAACTTAACGGCTTATGAAATGTTCTACTTGTTACTAGAATATAGGTACCAAGATAAATCATGTCCTCTCACAATATTATTTGTATGAAAATAAAACCATGCTACCAATTCTGTATTTAAGTTGATTTTAGTAGTTTTAACACCTTAGCATAACATACACGCCTATGGAAAAATTTAGCAACCTTTCAACCTCAACATCACATGATTCCCTGTCTTGGAATCTGCTAGGCATATTATAATTACTCCCATATTCACCAATACTCCATATGTTCTAACTCTTTGGGCCTTTAAATAAAGTTGTATTTAGGTTTGTTCTCCTTTCTCTGCTTTGTTAATTATTTTCTTTTCTCCAACATTCATGAAGCTCAAGAATTGATTCTTTTGTGAAATGTTGGCCAAAATGTAATTAGGTTGTGCCTTATGGTCTTATGATACTAGTACATAATCCTTACAATGAGCTCATCACACTGTATTCCACTTAGCTTGTGGCATTTTTCCCATTAGGTTCTCTAAATACAGCATTTAACAATGATATTACAAAGGTTAGGTATCAGTGTTTTTTTCTTGAGTGAAAAGATGGATGGCTGGATGGACGGGTGGATAGACAGGCAGACAGATATGTTAATGGGTAGGTGCTTCATTAACTCATCAAATGTTCCTTCTTTGGGAAACCAAAATAAATAATGCATAAAGAAATAAAAGTATACTTCCTCCTCTTGGATTAATTTGACCAAGAGTGAACCAAACTTCTCCCTGTTTGTATTCTGTTCGTTTTGTCTGTATTTATTGGATAGCACAGAATACATGAGAAAAGAATTAAGATTCTTTATAGAAAATTTTAACAGATTTTACATGGGAAAAGTGATTTTACTGACATAACTGACACAGATTAGTAAACTGCAAACAGTCATTATCAAGATATATCTACAGGTTCTTTTCAATTTTGTGGTAGGTATTAGTTATATAAGGTTGTTTCCAACCTGTTGACTGCTTTCAGGAACTGATTAACCCAACACATGCATATCCATACATAATAGCTAGTGTAGGACAGGGACATGAACAAGTACATAACAAAAGATTATTACTATGAATTAATATAGTTTACAAAGGCTGATTGCATAGAAAATCCAAGGCAAAAAGTTGTTTATTACAGAGTTTTCTTAAAGGCATGTTAACCTTATATAGACTGAATACACAATAGATTGGAGTTTAAATACAGTCTTAAAAATTACCTCAAGGCTTATTATTAACTTTGCTATGAGGTATGCAAGAAGTTCAGTCTTTTGGTGGTTGATAGAAATTTCCATTAAAAAACTATCACTTCTTGTGAGTAGGTGGTTATGTAAAAGTTTAGATAGATGGGTAGTTGGGGAATGGTATACTGGACCGAGGGTAGGACAAAAACCTAGGAACATGTTTGAATAAATCAAATACCTTATTTTGCCCACCAGATTCAGAATACAAAGACACAATTTCCAATGGTTACACAGTGAGTTATGTTTATTTTATCCAGACATCTCCATTTTTTCTACCCAACAAAAGGAAACCTCAGACTCTTTTCCTAGTGAGACAGAAACCAATCTTCAAACACACAAACAACATATTTTAAAGTACTTCCGGACCACTCTGATAAGAGTGTACACCTATTTATTAAATTATTCAACTCTCCAGTTTTACATGTAGAAAGTAAATTTCCTATACTGCAGTGCATATCTATTACATAAATATTGTCATATAATAAGTTTGGAAACATTAACCAAGTTATATATAAATAAAGGAGAATTGTCTAGATATTTTAATAGAAACATCTTCAGAATTACTTATTTGCATTTTTATATCAACTAACATTAAACTGTAACATTAAGAAATAACAAAACATTCTATCTAGCCACCTAGATTTCAATGATTTTACAAAAGCACATAGTATCAATTTTTCATCATGAGATTTATATAAGATAACAAAATATGGTTGGTTATATTTCCATAGAAATTCCATAATGTCAAAATTAAAAAGTGTTTAAGAGACATAGGTGAATGCTAAGCTTATCTTTCTAATTAGGGATTTGTTATGCCAAATAGCCAGCTTTAAAGGAAAATGGATATTAAACAGTCCTAATTTTGATTATTCATCTTTAAAAATTGAGTGGTTTGGGTTAAATTAATATCTATTTCAAAAACTATTAAAACTATTTTCTGGTACGAGCAAGCTAGAGATCTGAAAAGATGATGTATAATGGCGAAATATCAAATGCCTCCTTTTATTTTTGTTTTATTTGTTTGTTTGTTAGGAGAGGCATGCCATAGTGTATGACTGGAAATCAAATGACCACATACAGAAGTTAGTTCTCTCCTTCCACTGTGTAGATCCTGGGGATTAAACTCAGGTCATCAGGCTTAGCAGTAAGCTCCTTGACCTTTTGAACCATCTCACTAGCCTGAATTCTCAGAGTTTTTTTTTTTTTCTTTGTTTTTTTTGTGGTTTTTTATTATTAATTTATTTTTAATTGTTATTTACATATAGATTTCAGTTCTCTCTCCATCCCTCCCACTTTCCCTCTCTCACACCCTCTCATGCCCCCCCCAAACACCCCCATCCCATCCCCCCAATTCCACATGTAGGGTTATACCCTCCAGGAGGGATCATCTAAATCTGTCAAGTCATTTGGAGGAGGAACTATGACTTCTCTCCTGTCTCTAGGTTAAGGGAGTATACCTCCATGGGGGATGTGCCACCAAAGTCCTTTTGTGCACCAGGAATAAATCCTGATTCTACTATCCAAAGTCCCTTAGACTGCTCAGGCCTTCTAGCTGAGACCTATGTTCAGGGGTTCTGAGTCAGTCCCATGCTGGATGCCCAGTTATCAGTCTGGGGGCCCATTAGCTCCTTCTTGATCAGGTCAGCTGTCTATGTGTTTCTGCAGCCTGGTCTTGTCCTCCCTTTCTGCATCTGGATTCCAGTTCAGCTCGGTGTGTTAGTTGTGGGTGTTTGCTTTTGTTTCCATCAACTACTAGATGAGGGCTACATGATGGTGGATAAGTTAGTCATCAATCTCATTAACCGGGAAGGGCATTTATAGTAGTCTTTCCACTGTTGCTCAAATTGTTAGTTGGGGTCAGTCTTGTAGGTCTCTGAACATTTCTCTAGGTTCAGTTTTCTCTTCAAACCTATAATGGCTCCCTCTTTTGTGCACTCTCTCTCTCTCTCTCTCTCTCTCTCTCTCTCTCTCTCTCTCTCTCATTTTTCTCATCTATTCTTCCCCCGACCCAATCTTCCTAATTCCATGTGCTGTCCTCCTTTTCCCTCCTTTCTCCTAGTTCCCTGTCCACATACTGCCTCCCCACTCACCATATGCTCTGGAGATCTTGTCACTTTCCCCTTCTGTGAGGGACCTTGAATGAAACTCTTTGAATCCTACTTGTATCCTAATTTCTCTGGCAGTGTGAATTATAGGCTGGTGATCCTTTGCTCTATGTCTAAAATCCATGTATGAGCAAATACATACCATGTTCCTGTTTTTGTGACTGGCTTACCTCATTCAGAATGGTTTCTTCAAGATCCATCCACTTGCCTGTGAATTTCAAGATTCCATTGTTTTTGACACAGAGTAGGATTCCATTGTGTAAATGTGCCATATCTTAATTATCCATTCTTCAGTTGAGGGGCATCTAGGTTGCTTCCACGTTCTTGCAATTACAAATAATTCTTCTGTGAACATAACTGAGCACATGTCTTTGTTTCATGGATTTGGATCATTTGGGTAAATGCCTAAGAATGGGATTGTCAGGTCCTGTGGTAGACTGATTCCCATTTTCCTGTGGAACCAACATTCTGATCTCCAAAATTGCTGTCCAAGTTTGCACTCCCACCAGCAGTGGAGGAGGGTTCCCCTTTCTCCACATCTTTTCCAGCATAAGTTGTCATTGGTGTTTCTAATTTTAGCCATTCTGGCAGGAGTAAGGTGATATCTCGAAGTTGTTTTGATTTGCATTTCCCTGATAGCTAAGGAGGTTGAGCACTTTCTTAAGAAGATAACAGAAAATGGAAAGATCTCCCATGCTCTTGGATAGGTAGGATAAACATAGTAAAGATGGCAATCTTGCCAAAAGCAACTTACAGATTCAATGCAATCCCACCACAATTCTTCACTGACCTTGAAAGGATAATAATCAACTTTATATGGAAAAACAAAAGACCCAAGATAGCCAAAACAACCCTGTACAATAAAGAAACTTCAGGAGGCATCACCATTCCCAACTTTAAGCTCTATTGCAGAGCTATAGTCCTGAAAAAAAGCCTGGTATTGGCACACAAATAGACAGGTAGATCAATGGAATCTAATAAAAAATCCTGATATTAACCCACACACCTACAAACACCTGATATTTGACTTAAACATTTTTTACAGTTTCTATACTGAAAAGTATTGACCTTTTAACATTCTACTCCTACATTTTATGTTTCTAACAAAGAGAATATTTTGTTTATATTATACTATTATTTGTTCCTGTTGTAATAATTGAAAGTAATGTTGCCACATGGTTTTGCCTTTATAAGATATATGACTATTTAATTACATGGAAAAAAGTCATAACAAACTACATATTAGTTATGGAAAACAGCTTGCAAAATTGTCAGAAAATGACTTTAAAATCCAACCAGTATATTCTCATGTGTTTTCTCATTTATAGACTCAATTCCATACTTCTCCTGTTTATACTTTGATAGCATGCCTATATATACTGATCATATCCTTTTGCTCTTAAGACATATTGACCTATCCATAGCCTTTCCCTTCTTCTTTTGAGGACTTCAAAAAGTACATTACTAATTGAAGATAATTGCCCTTTGTTAAAACCCAACATTTTTGTTATCTGTGGTGGTGGTGGATTCAGATCTGAACATCACATAAACATGAAAATTAATTGCAAATATTTTGCTGTTCTATTTCTTCTTACTGTTATTTAGTTCAAAAATTCTATCTCTCATCCAAGAATTTTTTCTTGTTATAACATAAAACTCATGTTTTTCATACAGTATATTTTGATAATATTCTTTCTCCTTCACCAAGTTTCCCTAGATTCTCCCCCACCTCTCTATCCACCAAACTATATTTTCTTTGTCAAAAGAAAAAAGTGTGTGCGCATGCATGCTCGTGTGTGTGCACACACGCGCGTGCACGCACACACACACACACACACACACACACACACACGAGTACATTTTGTGGTTTTGAACTATCCCTGATCATGGGACTGCTATAGCCAGTGTCACTTAAAAAAATGTATTTCTTTTGTAGGCTCTAACAGTCTCTGTGAGTTTAAATGTTTGTCAATCTTGTGCACTGTTTTCATTGGAGTTATCCACCACCTGTGAGAAGAGGGGGTTGATAATTTTAGGCCTGACGGCTTCAAAATCTCTCACTGCTTACATATTATCCAGTTGTGTTCAATTCTAACTCTTTCAAGAAGCACCTTCTTCCGATGAGGGATATGTCATTAGCTGTAGTATGGTAGCTATGCTCATGTAACAGAATAATAGTAGTAGGTGTTCCCTTAGGGCCCATGACCTATAGGCTCATATTCTTGGCCACATTAACAGTGTTAGGTATGGGTTCCATCTCACAGTATGGCCATTAAATCTAATAAAAAAAAATCTGTTGCCTATTCCTATAATATTTGTGACACTATGTCTTATACACAGGTTCTTTTGTAAGTCTCAGAGTTATTAGGTTGGTGATAGTGATAATTACTTTTCACCTGCAATAGTGTACATAATATATTTTAGCACTAAGAATACTAGTCAGTAGGAATGAAGCTTCTGATTGGGCAGCAGCTTGATTTCTACATGCTTGGTGCCTTATATAATTGATGCCTTTAGCAATATGGTTCCACAGTCAGGCTCTAGAGGATAATAAATAACATTGACAATAACCTGACATATTTGAGGGGTCTCTGGGATCTCTTTTTGTAATGAGGAAACAAGATAAAACCCCTTGTTAGTACTGGGTGTTTTACTTGGTAGAATAAAATATCTAGTTGATGCATGGTCTCCCTCATTATAAGAAGACTATTTAAATTCCATATATATTATATGCTAGAAAACTTCTACTGTATTAGGTTTACATATTAGTTTTTCTTCCCCAAATTCCCTCCTTTACCCTGCCCTCCCATCAGCTTCATCATTTACCCCTCCATTTCTCATTTCCTTTTAATTCCTTTATAACACTATATTCTACCTCTTCCTTGGAAACTCCTGTCTTCTTCCCTGATCTCTTACTAACTACCTAACCTCTGCTGTTTATTATTATTAAAGCACACACATCAAAAACCTAAAATCTAATGATTTCCACATTAATCAACTATTCTATATGTTGCAAAAGAAGCCCATTTATTCTGCAATAATTCCCTTACTCAAAATATTTTTGACGGTCCTCTTTCTGAAATGTAATTCTAAATGCCTACATTCATAAGTGAAAATGTCCACTAAAATTGTAATACTATTTATATTCCTAATATCTCTACATTTTGGTATTATATGTTTATTTGTTTATTTTTGTATTTTTTGCCAAAGTTATAATGAGCAACTTTCTTTAAATTCACTGTACTCATTACTATTTGTCTTTGTGTATATCACCAAGAATAGAAATATTTTTCTTATACTTCCTTTGTATTTTAAAAGCCAATTTCTATCTTCATCATTTGGTTTTTTAATATATACCCACTTGCTATATTTATAGTGCCATAAAATATTTTCCTCATGGGACCTTGCTTTGTTTGTCTTTTATGTCAAGATAGCTTTGCTAACAGAATACAACTTCCTTCCAAGAAGGAAATTAGTTTTTCTTTTATCAACCCAAGAGAGTTCCTTGACCATACTAAGCACAATTATTTTACAGTTCACTCACTAGCCATATTATTTTCTATAAATAATTTCAAATGTTCCAGTGTAAAAATGAAATGTCAAAGTTGTATTTTAGTAATATCATTTGGAATGTAATTGCTGAGAACAGATTTTAAAAAATTGGCAAGAGTTAGGTCAGAGAAAGCAGATTTGACCTGTAGGCTTTCAGTCCATTTGAGATATAGCCTCTCTTATGCCAAATTGCCAGCTATTTAGATCCAATTGTGATTTTCTTCAGCCATTTTTCACTCATTTATTTAAAAAAAATTAAGGTTGAATACAATAAAGCATATTTCCCTTTTGAGAAATTGTTAAATTATTTGTAGAGGTATCCTGTGGAAAAATGCATACATATTTAAAGGTTGGCTAAAAGTATTTCAGTTTGCTACCTTGACAGAATCATTGGATACCTTTAATGATATATGTGTATTTCATATAAAAACCATATAAATAGAACCAAATATATGAAAGTAGCCATTAACTATAATAAGTGACATAATGTAAAACAACATTTGTCAATACTTTTTTTTGAGGCAGGGTCTTGCTGTTACTTTCCTAGAAATTGTGTAAATCAAGCTATTGTGCTCTGTCTGCTTCCTGAGTATGTATTCTATCTTAAAATTGAAGATAAATAATACAAAAGGTTTATTTTGCTACAAAATTGAAAAGTTTAATTCTTCTCATTTTCACATCTCTCAACTCTTAAGACTCTATGAAAAATTGAAAGAATTTTTTTCAGTGTTATTTAGGTGAGTGATTCATGTTTCAGAAACAGTTTGCAGGAAAGTTTCTATAGTTTGAACTGAAGGCAATCAAATTTCTAAAATTTCTGTATTGTGAATAAATTCTAAATTCTAAAATGTCTTCATATATAAACATGAATTTTATTAACTGTGCTTAATTAAATTTAACTATTTCAGTTAAATAATCCTAGCATGGAAATTCTTCATTGTGAATGACATTTTTCCTTTTTTTAGAATGATCATGTAGACTGTTTGTCTTGAGCCAAACACAAAGACAATACCAAACAAAATACACTTTCCATTTAGAGACCAAATTAAAATAGTAATTATGTCCTTATAAATATGTAATTTGTCTATTAATATCAAAAAGAAACTTTTTTAACAACCAGAAACAAAGGATTCTTTGTATGGAAATTTTATTTTTTGTTTACATAGATATATACTGTGTCAAAATTGAGAGTAAATAGTGGTTCCTGTGTCTGTGGCACTAATGTAAATTTTTGTCAAGAAGTCCCTAAGTTTTCCTACTGCTTTAGTATGGTTGAATAATAATGTACATATAACCCAGAATTAAGATCCCCAAATCACAGGGAAAAGAGCATATGTAAGAAATCAGAGCAGATTTCCACAGTGGATCCTGGAGTATAAATCTTAAATATATTGAGAAACTGTTTTAATAAACACTTTTTAATCAAGAGATAAGAAAGATACTGACTTAGGGAACACCTTTAGTTTTCAAAATACATTGAGCCATTTGCTTAAAGTACATTGAAATATTGGCTGTGGTGACAAATCTGGTATCAAAGTAGAAGTTAGAGGTTACCTATCATGTTAGTGTAAGATTCTGACTTAAATTTCTTCATGATAGGGGTACAAATTTTATCTTCCTGTTTCAAATAAAACAAAGTACCCTTACCTCCAGGTACTCCTTGAAAAATAATGGTACTCCATATTATTAAGACCAAATACAGTTGCTCATTTTCATTCATGTAATCATCCACATATACTGTTATATTGCTTGTTGTAATGATCAGGCACATTTATTCCAAGATGACACATAAAGCTACATTTATCATTAAAGCTGAAGTCTGAAATCAAGAGATATATTAGTTTAGAATATGAAAATTTGAGATTGCCTTAGACCCAAATTATGGTCTCTCACATTCTCTCTCTTCCTTCTGTCTCCTTTGTTCCTTTATACTTTCCTCTCTTCTCTTTTTCTGTTGCTCCCTGTCCCCTGTAAAATAAACTACCTATTTTACAACTTTTAAAATAATTATACACATATAGTAAAGGTGGTAGAGTAGTTCTTTGCTGGCAAAATGAGATGTGCTATATAATATTATGATAGTGTTCAATTCTTTAAAATGTATTACATTTATTTGTTTAATTAATTTATGTTTATGTGTGCATACATAAGTGCCATGGTGCACACATGGATTCAAAGGACAATTTGAAGATATTTGGGTCTCATTTTACAACCTGTGGGTCCTGAGGATCAAACTTAAGTAGTCAGAATTGAAGGCAAGTGCCTTACTCAGTAAGCCAAGTCATTGGACCTGATTTTGATGGTTTTAAAACCCTATTATAAAGTACATAAGAGTTGTAAAACTCAAAATAGTTTGCATATGAATTAGACTGTCTACTATTTTGTCAACATTCTATAAAGAGCCTGGAGACATATTTTCATTTATAAAAAGCATGTGGTTGTTAGTATGACTTATGATTACTGTTTTTACTTTAGTTCTTTGTTGTATTTACTACAGTCTTATGCTTGATTTTCAATATGTCACAATATAACCTTTTATAATTTTTGTTTTTATTTCTTTTATTATTCTTTTTTATTTTAAATATCGATCCCACTTCCCTTTCCCTCCCTCCCTCCCATGCACTCAACCCTTCCTCCCATCACATCCCCCACATACATAAACACACTGCACAGGGAGGGTGATGCCTTCCAGGAGGTATCATCAAAATCTGTCAAGTCATTTGGAGTAGGGTCTAAGCACTTCCCACTGCCTCTAGGCTAAGGGAGTATCTCCCCATGGGGAATGTGCTCCCAAAGTCTTTTCGTGCACCAGGAATACATCCTGGTTCCTCTGTCAGAGGGCCCTTAGTCTGCCCAGGCCTTCTAACTGAGACCTACATTCAGGGGTCTGAATTTGTCCAATGCCAGTTTCCCAGATATCAGTCTGGGGGGGCCATGAGCTCTCCCTTGTTCAGGTCAGCTGTTCTGGATTTCAGTAGCCTGGTCTTGACCCCTTTTGATATCACTCCTCCCTCTCTGCAACTGGATTCCAGGAGTTCGGCTCAGTGTTTAGCTGTGGGTGTCTGCTTCTGTTTCCATCAGCTACTAGATGAGGGCTCTATGATTGCATATAAGCTAGTTATCAATCTCATTATCAGGGAAGGGCATAAAAGGTAGCCTTTCCTCTGTTGCTCAGATTGTTAGTTGGGGTCACCCTTGTAGGCCTCTGAACATTTCTGTAGAGTCAGTTTCTCTTTGCACCTATAATGGCTCCCTCTATTGTAGTATCTCTCTCTCCAATCTCTCTCCTCTCTCTCCTCTCTCCTCTCTTCTCTGTCCTTTCTCCTCTCTCTCTGGTCTTGTCTATTTGTCCCTCAACTCAATCTTCCTGGTCCCACATGTTCTCTTTTTCCTAACTCTCCACTCACTGGGTTCAATTATAATTCATGTTTATTTCTACATTGCTGTCATCTACTTTGTTGTATGCGTTTTTTACATTAGTTTTATATTGTGTGTGTGTGTGTGTGTGTGTGTGTGTGTGTGTGTGTGTACATATGCATATAATTTTTGAGGCAGGAACTTTCTCTATAACATAGACTGACCTCGGACTTGTGGTCAACTTACCTCAGTCTTCCAAGTCCTATAATAACCACAATTGGCTGATCTGTTTTCTTACTTTAGGTTTAATGAATATAACAAATCTGATTCACATTTAGCACATATTACCAATAAATATATGCTCACATTTCTAGGATTTTCACCTTTACTACATGGAGAAATGCTTCCTTAAAAATAGATCACTACTGAATCTGTCTGAGATATGGGGTTTTTTGGTGTGTGTTAAATTCACTATTTCTAGTTAAATAATGCCACTTATATGTGAAACGAGCAGTCTATAAAACCTTAATTTAAATGCTTTTAAATATTCACTGTTAAAATATTCATAACTTAGAACCAAATGAGAAACTAGAGAATAAACACAATGGTTGAATAGATATAAAATAGATTGGTAATATAGAATGATTGGAAAGGATATAAAAAAAGATATAAGGCACCACGGAAGGTCTTTACCTAATATACTTCATGGTGCTGAAGAGTGTAGTTATTAATATGTAATTATTGATTAATTTCTCCTTAGCATTCCCCACCAGTGTCACCTAGTGAATATTTTCCATTTAATGTCTTTTAATATTATTTAAATGATATTCTTTTATTAATACAACTTTATGGTTTCAATGGGATAATTTCATAAATGTATAAAATTATAGTGATCAAATTCTTCTTGAGTGAATAATATTCAAATATGTATATTACTATATGTACTATTTGTATTTATCTGTTGATTACACTATAATTTTATATTTACCTAACATAAATTTAGTAAGTTCATATGTATTAAATATTAGGTGCTTGACATGTCTATGCTGTTGTGAAAAATGCTGCAATGAAATTAACATGAAGATATTTACTTGATTTGTTGATTATATATTCAGAAGTGGGGTTACTAGATCACACCATAGATCTATTGTTAATTTTTTAATAAGTCTTGTTAGTGTTCTCCAGACGGTCATGATAATTTATATTTAATGTTTATAATAATTCTCATGTCCTTAGAATCTGTGTGTGGGGGGGTATAAGGAGTAAAGTTTTCCCTGCCGGCCTGGACCCACCACAGTGCCATATGTAAGGAGTAGGTTTTTCCTCCCGCCACTGGTCTTGTACTGCTGCCGCGCCAGCCCCAATTAAGACACAGAGACTCTGTATTAGATATAATGCTGTTGGCCAGGTACTAGTTAATAATTGGCTAGCTCTGTCTTCAGTATTAACCCATTTCTGTTAACTTATGTATTCCCATGTGGTTTCATCCTACCGGGGAATGGGGCAGGCGTCTGGTCTCCCCAGTCACCCCATGCTGACTCCTTCCTACTTCCTCTTTCCTGCCTCTAGTCCTGCCTATCTTGTTTTCCTATTGGCTAACAGTGCTTTATTCATTAACCAGTATGAGCAACATATTTACAGAATGACATCTCCCATCATCTCCTCTTTTTTGGATAAAATAAAAAGAAGGGTTTTAACCTTAACATAGCAAAATATATCACACAACAGTTATCAAATAAGAGTCACAGTTAACAGTATTTAGTCCATTAACATTTAGAAAGATTTGAAGAAAATATTCCAACATCTATCCTATCTTTGTGTGTTTAAAGTCTATGTAACTTATCTTTATTCCTAACTAAGGAAAATATAACCATAACTATCTGTCTTCAACTCCATCAAAGACCACAGAAGGATAAACTCTAGAAATGACAGAGATAACTCACTGCCTGGTCAGTCACCTGAAGTTCTTCTGTAATCTTCCATCTTCAGCCCATAGGCCATAGATGTCTAGCAGACTCTTCAGCAAATCAGGAAACTTTAAACCGTCTTCTTGTATTGGCAGTTTGTCAGTCACTTTTCTCTGTGTCCTGCAGAATGTCTGGCAGACTCTTCCATGAAGCAGGAACCCCGCATCACTGTTTATCTTGAATCAGCAGTCACTTTTCTGTGGGTCCTGCATGTCCAGTTTATACAGCATAAAGTAAAACAATCCAGGCAAGAGCAGTATCTTGTCCAAATGGCTAGTCTTGCCATGTTGCATGTAAACTCATAATGAGTTTCTTCAATGTCCATCTTCCTTTCTGACGCAGGTAGTGTTGCCAGGAGCAATTGTGCCTCATTGTCAAGAAAAACCCTAAACCATTTTAAATGCCATATTCTGTAGGTCTTTGAAAGGTTTGAAGAATTCCTATCTATCTCAAATACATCTCTGTGTATCTTGAAAAACCTAACTAACTTAACTCTAAGCTTTGAATATCATAGGTAATTATTTATAATCTGTACTGCATTATACATTACATTTGTAAATGAGCTATATAAACACAATACATAAACAAGAGGCGAAATATACATATCACAAAATTGACATTACATTTGTATCAATAAATGAAAATCCATTCCAAAACAAAAGTATTCATATCTATGCCATGTCGGGGGGCTGTCATTCTTACAGTAATCATTTTAACTGGAATGTAATAACACTTTCTGGTTTTGATATTCATTTTCTCATTGTTAATATTTAAATATTTTTCACAAACCTTTGATCAGCTTCATTTCTTCCATCAGAATGCTCATATCTATAACATTTGAGCATTTTAAAATCAGAAAATTTTGAAGTAATTTGCTCTTTTGTTTTCTGAAATACGATATTCTGGAAATTATATTATTACATGAAGAGCCCTCAAGTTATCTGTAGGTTATCTCTTCATTCTGTTGATTATTTCCTTTATTTTGCAGAACCTTTTATTTTCATAACCTTATCTAGTTTTACTTTTATTTTTCTGTTTGTTTTTCTGCTCTTATCTCAAAATCACATTTACCAATATCTGGAAATGTTTTATCTACATTTTCTAAATATTTAGTTTTTAAATATTATGGTATTGGCTATTTTATAATATGAGAGAGTTGTCCACTTTTTTTCAATGAAACACACAATAGAATTCCCATTGTCTGTAGATCCTGTTTATGAAGAAGCACAATTCTGATCCATATAAAACCTTAAAACTCTTTCATTCTGAGTTTCTTGACAAGGGATCCAGTTATTAACCAAATTTAGAAAAAAGGGCTGGATAGATGGCTTAGCAGGTTAAAATTTTTGCAGGCAGTTTTTACAACCTGATGTTGATTCCCAGGACTCACTTGGTAAAAGAAGAGAACCTAATCTTAAAAGTGATCTGCACACAAACACACACACACAAACACAAGTAAAAAATTGAATTTAGATCGAACTATTTATTTTTATAAAGTTGTTTTATTTCTTCAATAAACAGTATTTTAGAATATTTATGAATTTTTAAGTCAGTCTTTAGTTTGATTCTCATCTTAAGCATTTTTAACTGTGGCTTTCAGTAATTTAGCTTGAAGGAAAAGAGCAAATTTTTTTAATTAAAACTATTTTTATTATTATTTTAATAATAAATTTATTTAAACTAACATATATAACCCATTATTAATCATTCAGTAATGGGGAAGAGCTATTACACAAACATGAGGAGATGTACTAGAACAACTTTTACTTTCTAGTTTTGTGAAGCCCATTAATTTTATATAAAACATGTTGAAGAATGATGACCAAACAGGAAAATTTCTGGAGTAAGTGAGATTGTTATATACATGAGAGCAGCTCAGTTGCACTGTTGATTTCTACAGTGTGTGTAATCCCAAACATAATTATTTAATTTGGAATCTTTAACTACATTTTAAATTAGGGGATTTTAGAAGTATATAAATGAAATACATTAACCAGGAATATAAAGTTGTTCCAAATTTAAAATGTAAAATATTGAAAGCTATAAATATTAATATAATTCAAATATTTCATGCCTAATCATCATCTATGGGTGATCCATAGATGAATCAGGGGGAAAAGCATTTACCACCAAGTGTGATGACTTGAGTTCAATCCCTGACCCAAATGGTGTAAGGAAAATGCCCACCATTATTATTTGTCTTCTGACTTCTATACACATACTGTGTCATACAGTTGTTCACATATATACACAAATAAATAAATGGAGTAAAGGAAGATTTTAAGTGCCAGGTCCTCTACGTATATATTGTTTCCAGTTCAGGATTATATGGGACTCCTGAGTGCATGACCAAGTACATCTCTGATTCCTTCTGTTTATTTGTCTTGTTCAAAGTTGACATAGCAGTTTTTATTTCATCTTAAATGTTATTGTGGAATATTTTATTGACATCTGTTAGAAGCCTGTTCTATTCTAATGAGAGACAGAGAGGGAGTAGAAGAGTATTAAGAGGAGTAGAAAAAAGGGAAACCATAATCAGGATATATATATACATATATATGAAAAATTCTATTTTTAATAAAAGAAAAAAGATTAACAAGTAAATACCTCGGTAGACAGACACATTGACATATATCCCTATTCTCATTAAACTTCATTTTTAATCTTGTTGACCCACACAAGCAAGCAAAACAAGACAAGAAAACTTAGGTTATTTTTGATGATTTCAATGATAATTTTATGAAATCTATTCTAAATGGTCTTTCATTAGATTTCTAGGAAACTAGTACTCCTTGTCTCTTATTTATTGGCGGTTATTATCTATTTTCAGATTAGCATGCATGTCTGCCTCTTGAGTAACCAAAGATCTATGTTTTAGTGTTTTATAAGTTATTTCATCCTAAAACTAAAAAGAAAATAAATATTAATACAATGAAATTTCACACATCTTTTCTTACTTTGGCCAGCTTCATTTACTTTTTATAATTATAATAGAATATTTATTTTCCAAATATTTTTGGTTTGCTTTAAATGCAGCAGTTAAGAATACAAATGACACAGGAAAATAGACCAATTTGTGAAAGAAAAATTCAAAAAGCTCATTTTCTACTGGTAGTGAATGAGATATACCATCACTGTACATCATAATAAATCTATTAACACTTTTAACCTGAGGCTTACAATCATAGGCAGATGGTAAATTATTTATATTGAACATAACTGTTTTAACGTGATCTTCATAAATCTGTCATTACAGAAAGGAGTATCGTTACATTATGTAGCCTAATTTATAAGAAACAGATGTTATGTTAGAAGTCTTGAAAATTAAGAGCTACTGTAACTAGAGGCTATATACAATCGGCATAGCTTAACTTGTTAGCCATGACAACATAGGATTTATTCTTATTCTCAAATGGTATTTTGTACAATAATCCATAATAAATAAAACACAGGATTGCTTGCAAAGAACATTTTAAAACTTTGTCCTTGCATAATTTTCAGCATTGCAATTTTCAAAGTAATATAATGTTCAGTTTTAAAATTAGATTCACATAATACGCATTGGAATGATGCATCAATCTTTAAGTTTATTATGTACTCTTAATATAATTATGTATAAAAAGAAAAGATTTCTAAATTCTAAAATTTTCTCAGAAAAGTTTCCTTGGTTTGCTTAAATTGTATAAATCTGAACTTTGACTGAGATACTTGCCATAATTGAAAATTTTCAGTACATTTTTTTCATGTAGAAATCACTTAAAAATATTGGTACTAAGAGGTAACCCAATCACAGAAGACAAACATGGTGTGTACTCACACGTACATGGATATTATGCATAAAGCAAAGGATTACTAGCCTACAATCCACACCAGAAAACCTGGGAAACAAGGACCCTAACAGAGATATTCATGTTCCCTGGAAAAGGAGAAAGGGACAAGATCTCCTGAGTAAATTGGGAGTACGGTGGGGTTCAGGGTAAGTTAGAAGAAAGAGAAGAAAAAAGGTTAGGGGGGAGGAAGACATGAGGGTCCAAGAGAATTGAGTCAGGGGAAGATGAGAAGAGAACAAGAAAAGAGATACCTTAATAGAGGGAGCCATTGTGGGTTTAAAGAGAAATCTGTCACTAGGGAAATGTTCAGAGACATACTAGGATGACCCCAACTAAGAATCTAAGCAATAGAGGAGAGGCTACCTTAAATTCCCTTCCCCTGTAATGAGATTTATGGCTAAATTAAATGCCATCCTAGAGCCTTCATCCAGTAGCTGATGGAAACAGAAGCAGAGACACAGCTAAGCACTGAGGCAAATTCCTGGAATCCAATTGTGCAGAGAGTGGGAGTGGTGAGGAAAGGGGTCAAGACCATTCTGGGGAAACCCACAGAAACAGCTGACCTGAACCAGTGGGAGCTCATGAACCCTAGAATGACAGCTTGGAAACCAGAATAGGACAGAACCAGGCCCCCTGAATGTGGGTGTTATTTAGGACACCTTGGCAGTCTATGGGGTACCTGGTAATGGAACAGCATTTATACCAAGTGTACAGGTGTACTTTGGGAGCCCTTCCCCATAGAGGGATATTCCCTCAGCCTATGAGGGAGGGCCTAGGCCCTGACCCAAGTGGTATAACAGACTTTGATGAGTCTCCCCAGATGGCCTCAACCTTTGTGTGGAGCAGAAGATGGATGGGATGGGGATTGGTGGGGGACATAGGAGAAAGGGAGGGAGAGGGAACTGGGATAGATATACAAAATAAGATTGTTCTAATTTAAATAAAAAGGGAAAATATTGGCACTAAATATATTTATAATGCAACATCTAAAATGTGAAAATCAGCAATTTTATTGTTAGAATTTTATGAAATTGGAAATCATGAATAAAAGATACAAGAAATACAAAGTTATATCTAGCTGTTTGACCTAGGAAAAATCTTCCTTAAAGAACTTCTATGAAATTTTACCCAAGAATTTTTATAACACTCACATGGATTGATAATCATGAACTACATATGAAAGATTTGACTGGAGAATGTTTTTTGCTAAAAACTAATCAGAATTAGAAAATTCTCTTTGATTCTATAAGTCATATACAAATGATGATAGTAATATGCTATAAAATACTGTTTACCAGTACTCGATTATGATTTTTTCCAAAATTTAATTTTGTAGTACATCATAAACAGTATACATTTGGGGAATGATATAAAGCATATGAACCCATTCCACATATTGATGCCTTTATACAAAACACTAGTGTACAATATACTATCATTTGTTACAATTTTATTACAGTTGTACACTCAATAAATATATTGTTAAAGTTTTGTGAGATGTACATTTGAGTGTCATAAGCAGACGAGCAAATACCAATCACAAATATTTGAATATTTAAATGAGACTGAAACTGCTCAATAAGCATATTGAAGTGTTAACTCAGCATTCTTCATCTGAGAGTTTGATGTGTTTTATCACTAGCAAAAAAATGTTCCTATTAAGGCATGTTAGTGTAATCATATTGAAGAGTCAAGCATTCTCCATTCTTATACTATTAGATGCTTTCTAGAATATTTTACTATTTAAAAACCTTAGTATAATGCTTCAGCACTTTTTGAACTTTTCCACTCTCATCTATTGGGTGGAGATTTTAATTCTAAAATTTGAAGCAAGTATAAATCAAGCTACATAGTTTGAAATTTAGAGGAGACAGAGCTCCTGCCATTTAATGCTCTTTTTGTCCAGCCATATCCCTTCCTGTCTCCACCTCTTTAGTTATAGGATTAAAGATATGTTACCCCAAGTGCTGGGATCATCTTTTGTGTGAGTTCTATTTTTCTTTTAGACTGGATCAATCTTTTGTAGACTAGGAAGTCTCTGTCTCGGAAGTGCTGGGCTTAAAAGTGTCCACCCATCTGCCTGGCCTCTATTTCTAACTAGTGTGGCTACTGAGATGAAAGATGTAGGCTACCACTGCCCCACCTCTATGGATGACTTTTGTGGCTATCATTGCACTCTGATCTTCAGCCAAGTTTTATTTGTTAGATCATAAGCAAAATATCACTACACAAACTTAACGTTTTATAGTGCATATACATTTTATTCATTCACTGGAATTAGTTAGCACATTTGTTTATAATTCCTTTGGCAGGTGATTAACACCAGAGAACAAATTATATCTAAGTTAACTTCCTCTTTTATTGCTCATGAATAAGCAACCGTTATGTTTGATCAAATCTACCGCATTCCCTCCTGTGGTGGTTTGAAAGAGAGTTGCCCCCAAAGAGAGTGGAACTATTCAGATGTGTGACTTTGTTGGAGTACTTATGGACTTGTTAGAGGATATGTGGTAAGATGAGGGTGGCCATCAAGTTCTCCTTTGCTCAAGCTACTCCCAGTGTCATAATCCATTTTCTATTGCCTCTGATCAAGATGTAGCCAACATCCTGACTGCCTGCATTTTGCCATGCTCGCTGCCATGAAGATAACGGACACTGAAAATGTAAGGGATCCACTCCAATTAAATATTTTTCCTTATAAAAGTTGCTGTGGTTCATAGTGTCTCTTCAGAGGAACAGAAACTCCAAGACAGTAGCATGGGTCAGAAATCCATTCCTGTTACCAAATTCTGTCTCAATCCTTTTCTATCCTTGAATACAGGATTTATCTCCATTTTACCTCCAGGTGCCCCTTTTGTCAATTTGTACATTTTGTATTTTTATTTACTTAGCTTTATCCTCTTAATTATGTATCTTTACATGACCATTTATAACCACAGAATAGAGTCTACACTAGGCCCTTTTGAGATTTCTTCTGCCAATGGAATTAATCCAAAACTATTCACTTTAGCCTCAGGCAGTCTCTTCAGATAAGGGAAAAACAGCCACATCCTTCACCAAAATATCACAAAAACAATCTTTAGGCTATATACTAAAATTCTTCTCTCAAGCCTCTTGAATCAACCTTCCAACAGTTCAAATAACTCCTATCACCACTGTCCTCCATTCTCCTTCCGTTATTCAGTGCTTAAAACATCCTGCTGCTTTCCTAATCCAAAGTACCAAATTACTCAAAACAAAACAAAACAAACAAACAAACAAAAAACATGGTAAGGCCCATCACAGCAATAACCCAGTCCCTGTTACCAACTTCTCAGTTTTTGTATAATAACCTTTTCATCAGGGTATATGGTATTCTATTGATTTACTTAATTTATTCATTGTCTTAAAATTTTTGTTGTAATGGTTTCTCATTTTATGTATGTTTATTCCCAAGGTGTTTTTACATGTGAGGTGTGTGTGTGTGTGTGTGTGTGTGTGTGTGTGTGTGTGTGTGTGTGTGTGTGTGTAATTTAAAATCATTGTTTTTAATGGAACTGTTTCCCTGGTTTCTGTTCTATATGTTTGCCTTCTTATAGAAGGCTACTGATTTTTGGGTATGTTAATTTTCTCTCTTGCCACTTTGGTGAATGTATTTATCAGTTTTAGTAGTTTTGAGGGGTTGTATTTAGGAACAAATCATATGCTAAATGGGCATGCTTTTATTTTTTTTACCCATTCATATCCTTTTATCTACTTCTCCTTTTTCTCTATAACTTTTAAATACTACATTGAATAGAAGTAAAGAAATTGAATAATACCCTTGTTTTTTTAACTGATCTTATTTGAGTTTTTAAGTGGTAGGTTTGATAGATACATCATTAATTATATTGTTGAACATTTCTTTCATTTTTGCCCTCTCTGACTTTTATCATGAGCAGATATTGGATTCTATAAAAGGTTCTTTCTTCATTTATTTAATCAGTCAGCCATCTCCATGGCAAGAGAGAAAAGTAGTCATGAGGAATAGTCCTTTTGATATGATAATTTTTGCATCTGTCTTACTTAGGGTTACAAGTGATATGATTAAACACTTTGACATAAAACAAACAACCTTGGAAGGAAAAGGTTTATTTCACCAACAATTCCATTAACAGTTCATCCTCAAAAGCAATAAGGCATGAACTCAAGCATGGAAGGAATGTGGACACAGGAGCTGATGATACAGAGGCATGGAGGGGTACTGCTTAGTAGCTTGCTCCTCACAGCTTGCTTATCAAGCTTTTTTATAGAACTGAGGACCAGTAGCCCAGAAATTGACCCATACATATTGGGCTAGGACATCTCCATCAATCACTAATGAAGAAAATGCCTATAGCTGATCTTATGGAGATGTTTTCTCAATTGAGTTTTCCTCCTTTCAGATGATTCCAGATTGTATCAAGTTGGCATAAAACCTGCCAGTATGAATGAATCCTTATCAACTTGACACTAAAATATATCACATTTAGCCATAACTTTTCCTTTCTGGTTCATCTCCAAAATTACTAAAAAAATCTAAACATTATAATATAAACATACCAAATTCTAAAATCCCACAGTCTTTAAAAATTCAAACACTGAAAATTCAGCAGTATTTAAATACTGAGTCTCTTAAAATCCAATATCTTTGTAACATTTCAAGGTCTCTTTAAAAGTTTAAAGTCTCTCAACTCCTATGAGGTCAAAAAATAAATTCTATCTCACTTCAAGAGGGAAGAACCTGAACACAGTCACAATCTGAATAAAGCAAAACAAAACCAAACTCTAACAGTATAAATAACTCAATGTCCAGTACTTGGGATTCACTCATAGCCTTGTAGGCTCCTCCAAAGTACTTGGGTCACTTCTCTAGCTCTGCCCTCTGAAGCTCACACTGTTTGTTTTATGAGGTTTGGCTGACTCCATTCTACTGCTGTTGCTGTTCTTAGTAAACATCCCATTGTAGTAGCATCCTCAAAAATGTTTTCTTCTGCTACAATTGGGATGCACGTTAACCATTAGCTTCTACTGGCTGTCTTCAGAAACACCAGCCCTGCCACATAGTGCCAAGCATCGGCTGTTCTCTGTGACCCTTTCATGTCTTCAAAATCAATACTACCTGGAAACACTTAGCATCAATTGTGGCTACCAGCACAAAGTACAACCTTGGCTGCCCGTGAAACACATATTCTGTGCATTTTCCCTGAGGAAATACTTCTCACAATTCACTTCAGTGTTGCTGATGTTGCTCTCCTCTTTATCCTTACTAATTTGTCAGTTCCAGTTGACCAGCATCCTATGCTTCAGTAACACAAAGGTTTTCTTCAGTGGTTCTGGTATCCTGTCTAAGTTCTGCAGAGGTAACCAGACACCACAGATTCTTTACACAAAAGGCCCAGTGGAATCTTTGCTCCCTTAGAAACTTCACAAGCCAGACCTCCATTGTCTGTACTACTCAACATTCTTATCTTCCAAGCCCCCACAACAGCCCACAAAGTCCACCAACACTCAGTTGATTTTCTTGCCAGACATTCAAAAGTCCTTCCACAATCTTCACCAATGTCCACTTGTCTTAATTAGGATTACTGTTTCTTTGAAAAAACACAATGGCCAAAATCAATCTGGCCAACAAAGGGTTAATTTCACTCAGTTACATGTAACAGTTCATCATTAAAAGCAGTCAGGTTAGGAACTCAAGTAGGACAGGAACATGGATGCAGAAACCATGGGACGGGTGCTGCTTAGTTATTTGTTCCTCGTGGCTTTCTCAGCCTGATTTTCTTAGAGAACCCAGGACAATCAGCCCATGGGTGGCCCCATACACAATGGGATAGACTCTCCTTCATTAGATACTAATTAAGAAATTACCCTGCAGCAGAATCTTATGGAGGCATTTTCTCAATTGACATTCCCTACTGTCAGATGACATAAAACTAGACAGCATAGACTCATGTTCCTCAGGAAGATAGATCTGTAATTTTCTTTTTATGTTTGTGTCATTATATGTATTTGAAATCAGGGTGATACTGGCTTCAGAAAGATTTGGGGAGATTTTTTTCTTTTCTATTTTATGGTATAGTTTGATTATTGTTTAATTTAATTCTTCTTTGCAGTTCTTGCACAATTCTGTAGTGAATCTATGCTATCCTTGGCTATTTATTTTAACTTGGGTCTTACTACTGCTTCAATCTCATTGCCAGTTATAAATTCATTTAAATAATTTATTTCATCTTTAATTTTATATATGCTTTTCTTTACTTCTCTGTTGCTATGATAAAATACTTACAAAAAGCATGTTGGGAGAATGGGGTTTATTTTACTTTACATGTGACAGTCCATTATTGGGTAAAGCCAAGTCAGGAGCTCAAGGCAGGAAACTGAAATCAGGAACTGAATCAGATATCATGTAAGCATGGTGGCTTACTGGCTTGCTGCCCTGACTTAGTTACTTTTTTCATATAGCCCAGGCCCACATATCTAAAAATGGTACTGCCCAGATTTGGGGCTAGAGTCTTCTACCTTAGTTGAGAAATTAAGACAATTCCTAACAGACATGACCACAAGACAGGCTGATGAAGGCAATCCTTCAGTTGATGTTCCCTCTTTCTGGGTATGTCCCATTGCCAACAAAGATTAGCCATTGCAATATGTCATAGAATGTAGAAATTCAATCTAGATTTTAAGATATCAACTCATGGTTCTCTGAATTTCATTGATATCTGTTGTAATGCCTCTTTTTTCAACTCTCATTTTATTGTTTTGATCTTTTCTGTCCTTTTAATTTGGCTAAATATTTGCCCTTTTCCCCAAAAAAAACTGGCCAATCTTTAATTATTTGGATTATCATATTTGATTCCCTTTCATTAGTTTTAAATAGGTCATCCTGTCTGCTATTTGGAGGCTTGCTTGGTTCTAGTTTTTTCAGGGCCTTAATTGTGTATCATTTATTTATTTTAAACTACTCAATTTTTATGTCTATACTTGGCACTATAATCTTTTATTTTAGATCTGCCTTTATGACATTCTGTTGATTTTTATTTGTTGTGTCTTCATTTTCTTTTAGTTCTAGAAATAATTTTAAGATTCCTATTTAATTTAGTCAGTGTTCCATACATCATTCAGTAGTAGGCTTCTCTATTGCATTTTAATATATCCTGAGTTTTAATTAACCCATCCCCGCCATCACATTTTCACTGTATCTCTACTTCTATCCCTGTTTAAACCATCTTAGGACTTGTAATACCCTACCCTTCTATGTTCTTGTATCACGTGATTTTTAGTATGCCTTTTCCTTTAAACCCGCTACCCGTGGTTTCTTGATTACTTTCTGAATACTAAAGGCATTCAAGGCATTCACTTTGACTTAGACACAAAAGTCTAAAAATGGAAACCTCACATCTACATCAGAGAGAGAACATACAGTGTTTATGTTTCTGGGATCAAGTTATTTCACCCACTATACTATTTTTCAGGTGCATTTTTTTCAAATTTAATAATTTCATTTTTCTTTATAGCTGAGTAAAATTGAATTCTCTATATTTACTACAATTTCATTATAATCAGATGACAGGCATTTAGATTGATTCCATTTTTAACTATTAAGAACAGACAAAAAATGAACATGAATGTAAATATTTATCTGAGGTAGGATATAGAGTCTTTGGGGAGTATAGCTACTATTTGTATAGCTAGATCAAATGGAAGTTCTATGATGGTTAGGATATAGGAAAGGGCAACCATATTGACTGATGTTGTGATATAGACTGGCACATCCACTATGGAAATCAGAGTAGAGTTTATCACAGAGGCTGTCTTTTCTTCTAATGTATGTGTTTAATTATACAAAAATATCTCCCAACCCTTGTTAGCTTTGTCTCATACATTTAATGTCTTACATTCTCATTTATTCAGTTATTTGTACTTCTTTTTTCTTCTGGGATGTTTTTATTTAAAAATTTTCATTTTACATACCAACGCAAGTTTTTCTTTCCTCCCCTTCACCTGTCCCCTGTCACCCACCCTTCCCACGCCTATCCACATACTTATCTCTCTTGATATTTACTTAGCTCCATGATAATTTATGAATGTGTCTTTTCATTTGTATAAGTGTGGGGATTTAGCTCTTTTTGTTACTTATTTTTAGTTTTGTTCCATTTTTATCAGATTAAATAACATGTAAAAATATTATATTTTCTTTGAGGCTAAAATTGGAGTGTGTCCTTGATCTCCTATGTGTGTTTGTTTTTGCTGTATAGTAAGCCAATTGATTTGTGCAAAATGATTCTCTATCCTGCCACATTGCTGAATTTATCATATCTGTGGGTTTTTTGTTACCTTTTTCAGTTCTTTTTTCTTTTTTTCATTTGGCATTCATATTTATTTAACAGTCAAACGACAAGTATAAATAAGGCTTTCAAGATATTTTTATTTAGAAATAATCATTGTAAAAATCAATCCCCTGTTCCATCTTCCTCCCATCCTCCCATATCCCATAACAACCCCCCTGATCCACCTCCCACTCGCTCCCCAAGGACAGAGCCCATTCCCTATGGATTGATACTATTTAAGCCTAGATACACGGAGGAAGGCCTACGCCCTCCCCCAAATGATGAGACACACTTTGATGATGCACCATGGCAGGCCTCACCTTTTACAGTTCTTAATATATATTCTAGATATTAATTCCTTTTAAACTGTATAGCTGGCAAAGATTTTCTTCTGTCAGTAATCTAAAGGCTATCTTCTTTATTTCCTTTGATGTAAAAATGTGTTTTAATTTCATCAAATAGTATTGTTCACTGCTAGCTACTATTTACTGAAATATTAGAAACATCTTCAAAAAGTTCTTATCCATGGCCTGCCTGTGAGTCAAAGTACTTTTACTAAATTTTCTTCTAGCACTTTCAAAGTTTCAAGCAAAAACCTAAACCTAGAAGTGGCACATGTTCCAGATACATCATTTTTGGTAGTATATCTAGAGGAAAATAAGTAAGCATATTACAGACTACTTGAAGAACTATGCTTATTATAGCACTATTCCTAATATATAAATTATAGGATTAACATAGGTGTTCATCATCAAATGGATAAAGACAATGTATAGATGCACAATGAAGTTTCATTCATCTACAAAGAATAATGAAACTGACATTTGTAGTAAAATTGATGGAATCTTATTAAGAGAAATCAGGCACTCACAAAAGTATCGTGTTTTCTTCATTAAAAAATACTTACATGCATATATAACATGTAAGTAAAAGGGAACTAATTGAAAATGTGACAGGAGAGAGTGATACAGTGAATATAGTCAAAGTACTTAAAGGAAAATGTCACTTAAAATCCGTCACTTTTGTTCAATGACTGCCTACTAATAAAATATATTAAAGCAAAACAGGAACTTAAAAATCAGGTTTTAATTACCTTTAATATATAGCTTGAGAATAGGAGTCAGAGAAATTATGAGTTTTGTGCTTTTAGATAGATAATTAGAAGAATGTAAGTGCCATTTGCTATCTGATTCCCCTGTCATGTGGAAATTTTTATATCTTATTTACCAAGTAAGTAAATGTTATCTTTAATTTTTAAACATGTATATTTTATAATTATTTATATTTCAAAATAATTCTAAGTATCTTTTTTTTAATTTTTTTATTTTTTTATTTAATTTTATATAACAAAGTCCAATTAAATGAAAACAAACATTTATACACAATATTTGGGAATTTGGGCGTCGTTCTTTCCAAACTACTTCCTGCTGGTAAGGGGCGCTGTCTTGGGGGATTCGAAGAAGATTCAGATATCCTAGCTGTAGTCTGTAGGTCTGTTTTGTCCAGCTGTTTGGAATGTAGGATCAGCTTGTACTCTGTTTCAGGCGGTCTGGCGTGATCAAACCACATTAGTCTGGAAGGAATCCACATCTTTTCATTTTCTGTGGAAACAAAAATAGAAATACTTTTCCCCAGTAACTTGTTCTTTAACTTAAATTTTGGAGTCAAAGCGTTTTTTTTTTTTTTTTTTTTTTTTTTTAATTTATTATTTTACACGTCGATCCCAGTTCCCTCTCCCTCCCTCCCTCCCTCCCCTCCAGCCCTCCCTCCCTCCTTCCCTCCCTTTTGCCCTCTCTACCCTCTCCCATGCACTCTAAACACCCTCCCCCCCCAACCCCCCACCACAATACCATATTAGGGGAATGCCATCCAGTTGGGTTCATGTAGATCTGACAGGTCCTGTGAAGTAGGGACTAGGGCTTCTCTCCTATCTCTAGAATAAGGCAGTTATCCCTCCATGGGGGATATGTTTGCAAAGTCCTTTTGTGCACCAGGGATACATCCTGGCTCCACTGTCTGAGGTCTCTTAGACTGCTCAGACCTTCTGGCTGAGACCCATATTCAGGGGGGGTCCGAGTCAGTCCCCTGTTGGCTTCCCAGCTATCAGTCTAGTGGCCCTTAGCTCCTCCTTGTTCAGGTAAGCTGTCTCTATGTACTTCTACCGCATGGTCTTGTCCTCTCCATCTGCTTCTGGGTTCTAGTTCAACTCAGTGTTTATGTATGGGTGTTTGCTCCTGTTTTCAATAGGCATTAGTTGAGGACTCCATGGAAAAGTTAGTTGTTGATCTCACTCTCCGGGAAGGGCATTTATGATAGTCTTTCCACGGAAGCTGAGATTGTTAGTTGGGAGCAGTCTTGTAGTTCCCTCGACCTTTCTTTGTATTCAACTTTATCTTCAAGCCAATATTGGCTCCCTCTTTTATGTTCTCTCTCTCTGTCTCTGTCTCTCTCTCTCTCTTTCCTATTTTCCATTCCTAACCAGGCTCAATCTTCCTGGTCGCACATGCCTTCCTCTCCTCCCTCTCATTTTCTCCTACTTCTCTCTCCATTAGCTGTCCTCCCCCACTTTACCTGAGGTCTGGATGACTTGTCCCTTCCCAGTTCGGTGAGGGACTTTATATGACTCTCTTAGAATACAACTTGTATCCTAGTTCCTCTGGTGATGTGAATTATAGGCTGGTGATCATTTGATCTAGGTCTAAAATCCATATATGAGTGAGTACATACTGTGTTTCTCTTTTTGTGACTGGGTTACCTCATTCAGGATGGTTTCTTCAAGTGCCATCCACTTGCCTGCGAATTTCAAGATACCATTATTTTTTTCTGCAGAGTAGTATTCCATTGTGTAGATGTGCCACATCTTCATTAACCATTCTTCAGTTGAGGGGCATCTAGGTTGCTTCCAGGTTCTTGCTATTACAAATAGTGCTACTATGAATATAGTTGAACAGATGTCTTTGTTGCATGGATGTGGATCATTTGGGTATATGCCTAAGAGGGGGATTGCTGGGTCCTATGGTAAACTAATTCCCTTTTGGTCTTATCAACTGTGTCCTTTGCCTTACAGAAGCTTCTAAGTTTGAAGAGGTCCCATTTATTAATTGTTTCTTTCAGTGTCTGTGCCCCTGGAGTTATGTTCAAGAAGCGGTCTCCTATACCAATTTGTTCAAGGGTACCTCCTACTTTCTCTTCTAAGAGTTTCAATGTGGCTGGATTGATGTTGAGGTCTTTGATCCATTTGGACTTGAGTTTTGTGCATGGCGACAGACATGGGTCTATCTGCAGTCTTCTACACACCCTCATCCAATCGTGCCAGCACCATTTGTTGAAGATGCTGTCTTTGCCCCATTGTATAATTTTAGCTGTTTTGTCAAAAATCAGGTGTTCATAGGTGCGTGGATTAATATCAGGATTTTCAATTCAATTCCATTGGTCTACCTGTCTATTTTTATGCCAATACCAGGCTGTTTTCAGAACTATAGCTCTGTAGTAGAGCTTAAAGTCAGGAATGGTGATGCCTCCTGAAGTTCTTTTATTGTATAGGGTTGTTTTGGCTATCCTGGGTCTTTTGTTTTTCCATATAAAGTTGATTGTTATCCTTTCAAGGTCGGTGAAGAATTGTGGTGGGATTTTAATGGGGATTGCATTGAATCTGTAGATTGCTTTTGGTAACATTGCCATTTTTACTATGTTTATCCTACCTAACCAAGAGCATGGGAGGTCTTTCCATTTTCTGGTATCTTCTTTAATTTGTTTTTTAGAGTCACAAAGTTCTTATTATATAGATCTTTTACTTGTTTGGTAAGCGTTACACCAAGATACTTTATGTTGCTTGTGGCTATTGTAAAGGGTGATGTTTCTCTGATTTCTTTCTCTGCCTCTTTGTCGTCTGAAAAAAATAGGGCTACTGATTTTTTTGAGTTTATCTTGTATCCTGCTAGTTTGCTGAAGGTGTTTATCAGCTGTAGGAGTTCCCTGGTAGAGTTTATTGGGTCCTTATGTAAACTATCATATCATCTGCAAATAGAGACAGTTTGACTTCTTCCTTTCCAATTTGGATGCCCTTGATCTCCTTTTGTTGTCTTATAGCATTAGCTAGAACTTTTAGTACGATATTGAAGAGATATGGAGAGAGAGAACAGCCTTGTCTTGTGCCTGATTTTAGAGGAATTGGCTTAAGTTTCTCTCCATTCAGTTTGATGTTGGCAGTTGGTTTGCTGTATATTGCTCTTATTATGTTTAGGTATGTTCCTGTTATCCCTGACCTCTCTAATACCTTTATCATGAAAGGGTGTTGAATTTTATCGAAGGCTTTTTCCGCATCTAGGGAGATAATCATATGGTTTTTCTTTTTCAGTTTGTTTATATGGTGGATCACGTTGATAGATTTTCGTATGTTAAACCATCCCTGCAATCCAGGTATGAAGCCTACTTGATCATGGTGGATGATTTCTCTGATGTATTTTTGAATTCGGTTTACCATTATTTTATTGAGTATTTTTGCATCGATGTTCATCAGGGATATTGGTCTGTAGTTTTCTTTCTTAGTTGTGTCTTTGTGAGGTTTGGGTACCAAAGTTATTGTGGCCTCATAAAAGAGTTTGGCAATAAACCTTCTGTTTCTATCTTGTGGAACAGTTTGAGGAGTAGTGGTATTAGTTCTTCCTTGAATGTCTGGTAGAATTCTGCACTGAATCCATCTGGCCCTGGACTTTTTTTCATTGGAAGGCTTTCGATGACTGCTTCTATTTCATTTCGGTTTAAGTTGTTTGTCTGTTCTTGATTTAACTTTGGTAAGTGATAGTTATCCAGAAACTTGTCCATTTCCTTTGAATTTTCAATTTTTGTGGAATACAGATTTTAGAAGTATGACCTGAAAATTGAATGGATTTCCTCTGTGTCTGTTGTTATGTTCCCCATTTCGTTTCTGATTTTGTTAATTTGCATGTTCTGTCTCTGCTTTTTCGTTAATTTGGATAAAGGTTTATCTATCTTGTTGATTTTCTCAAAAAACCAACTCTTTGTTGCATTGATTTTTTGTATTGTTTTCCTGGTTTCTATTTTGTTGATTTCAGCCCTCAAGGTGATTATTTCCTGGCGTCTGCTCCTGCGGGGTGAATTCGCTTCTCTCTGTTCTAAGGTTTTCAGTTGTGCTGTTAATTCATTTATGTGACTATCCTCTGTTTTCTTCATATGGGCACTTAGTGCAATGAACTTCCTTCGTAGCACTGCTTTCAAGGTGTCCCATAAGTTCGGGTATGTTGTATCCTCATTCTCGTTGAATATTAGAAAGTCTTTAATTTCTTTCTTTATTTCTTCTTTGACCCAGGAGTGGTGCAATTGCACATTGTTCAGTTTCCATGAGTTTGCAGGTTTTCTGCTATTTGTGTTGTTGTTGAATTCCAGTGGTGGTCCGATAAGATACAGGGGACTATTCTTATTCTCTTGTATCTGTTGAGGTTTGTTATGTCTCCTAGTATGTGGTCGATTTTAGCGAAGGTTCCATGTGGAGCAGAGAAGAAGGTATATTCTTTTGTCTTTGGATGGAATGTTCTATAGATGTCTGTTAGCCCCAGTTGAGACATAACTTCTGTTAATTCTTTTGTTTCTTTGTTGAGTTTCTCATTTGTGGTCCTGTCTAGTGTTGAGAGTGGTGTATTGAAGTCTCCCACTATAAGTGTGTGAGGTTTTATATGAGCTTTGAGTTTTAGTAGTGTTTCCTTTACGAATGTGGGTGACTTTGTATTAGGGGCATAGATGTTCAGAATTGAGACTTTGTGTTGATGGATTTCTCCTGAGATGAATATGAAATGACCGTCTTCATCTCTTTTGACTAGTTTTGGTTTGAAGTGTAGCTTGTTAGATATTAGGATAGCTACGCCTTCTTGCTTCTTATTTCCATTTGATTGGAAAATTTTTTCCCAACCCTTTACCCTGAGGTAATGTCTATCTTTGGAGCTAAGATGTGTTTCTTGTATGCAGCAGAAGGATGGATTCTGTCTTCGTATCCATTCTGTTAGCCTGTGTCTTTTTATAGGTGAGTTAAGACCATTAATGTTGAGGGTGAGTAAGGTCCATTGATTGTTGATGCTTGTTTGGTTTAGGTTTGTTGTTGGCAGTGGTATTGTGAATATATTTGTTCTGCTTTACCCTAGGTTTCTGGTGTAGTTGGATTATCTGTTGCCTACATTTTTGTGGGCGTAGTTACCTTCCTTGGGTTGGAATTTTCCTTCCAATACTTTCTGTAGGGCTGGATTTGTAGATACATATTGGGAAAATCTGGTTTTGTCATTGAATATCTTGTTCTCTCCATCTATATTTACTGAGAGTTTTGCTGGATATAGTAGCCTAGGCTGGCATCCGTGTTCTCTTAATACTTTCAGAACATCTATCCAGGACCTTCTGGCCTTGAGGGTTTCCATGGAGAAGTCAGGTGTAATTTTGATAGGTCTGCCTTTATATGTTACCTGTCCTTTTTCCTTCGCTGCTCTTAATATTCTTTCTTTATTCTGTATGCTATGTGTTTTGATTATTATATGTCGAGGGGTCTTTTTTCTTTGGTCCAGCCTATTTGGGGTTCGGTATGCTTCTTGTACTTTCATGGGCATGTCCTTCTTCAGATTTGGAAAGTTTTCCTCGATGATTTTGTTGAATATGTTTTCAGCACCTTTGAGCTGGGCTTCCTCACCTTCCTCTATGCCTATTATTCTTAGGTTTGGCCTTTTCATGGTGTCCCACATTTCCTGGATGTTGTGTGTTAAGGATTTGTTGGATTTATGGTTTTCTTTGGTCGATGAATCTATTTCTTCTAGTTTATCTTCTGTGCCTGAGATTCTCTCTTCCATCTCTTGAATCCTATTTGTTATGCTTGTGTCCGTGGTTTCCGATTTTTTACCCAGCTTTTCAATTTCCAGCTTTCCTTCCATTTGTGTTGCCTTTATTTTCTCAATTTCGGTTTCTAAGTATCTTGTGTAAGCCTACAAGCTATCTTCTGAGAAAGTAGATTTCAAACCTTTTATGTATTACTATCTATCTGAAATATAAGAGATATTATGGAAATTTTCTTATATCATATATAAATGACACATTAGAGTATATGTATATTCTTGTTAATGTTACATCAAAGAAGTCTCTTCACGTGAATCAAATTAATTTTGGTCATTCTTCAACTTTATGTGATTGTATTTTCCATGTGTCTAAAAGTCACATTTGTTATGCATTTTCAGATTTTCAGTAAAATACTGGCTGCGATTCTGATGTCTTAGAACAAGTCATTATGATTGAAAGGAACAAAATGTTACTTATACTTGGAGAATGAAAAAAAATGGACAAATGGTGGGAGACTTAATTCAGTAATCTTTTATCACCTTAAAATATTCAAGGACAGGAAATAGAGTTACTACTAAGGATAAATTTACATAAGGAACTGAAAAAAATATAAAGAACTCGATAGAAAATATTTCCATCCCTCTTTTTCTAGAAGCATATGATCACTTATATTTTCTTCCTCTATGTATGGTTCTGTTCTTTTCTTCTCTAAAGTTCGTTTGTTATAGAACTTCTCTAAGCATATAGCAGAATTAGCAAAAAGAATAAGATTGTCTACCCTCATTTTCACACAACCAGTAGGGAAAATTTTATCTGAATACCAATTCTAAATTTCTAATCTTATAGGGTTACTCTAATTTGAATCAAATGCTAGGTACATGCAATCTAAAGACTAGGTTGCATAAGACTGTTTTTGTACTTAGGAGTAGAAATTATTTCATAGGAACAAAGATAATGAACAAAACAATCCATAATGTTTTAGTCAGGAAGGTCATACAAAGCCTATCAAGCATAAGTTTGTAGCTATTCAAGTTGCTATTCTCTCTAGGGTAAATGCTTTAGTGTTTTCTGTTTTGTTTTTAGCCGAAAAGGCTATAACTTTGTGATTTATTTGTTTTTCCAGCCAATAACTACAACAGTCTTATCATATGGACCTCCCATACAATATACATCCCTTCCAAATCAAAGATTACCTGAGAGTTACTCGTCTTCACAAAGAGTTGACACTCCAAGGTAACTCCCACTAATAATCAGATCTGTCTATATTCAATTTTCACCTAGACTTGAATGTAAAAATACTCTATTTTTAATTTATTGTACATTTTAAATGTGATACTTGTTCCCTAAATGTTAATATATTGACTAGATAGTGACAAGAAAATTACATATTGAGAAAGAAGTATCATACTCAGAAAATAGTTAATGTAAGGGAAGATGCAAATAGTTAATGTCAGAGTGTACAATAAACTCACTAATTTTTTAAAGCTTAATGATGTCTTTTGCTTTGTACAGTCAAAAAATATGACTACATGCTCCATAGTATTTTCTTTCAGAATAATTTCAATAGAGAAAATGTCTTAGTACCAAGTTATTTAAACATGTATTTATGTTTGTTTTTCTTGAAGTGATGAAGGAGCAGTTGTACTGGAACATGATAAAGGAAGCAAATCTGAAACAGAAATTTCTGATACAAATGCATCTGAAACTTTGGGGGGTTCTTTTTACTATAAAACTTTCCAAGACCTAACAATTATTGAAAGTGATACTCCTCTTATGGACTCTGGTTCTGAAAGATGTATAATTGATTCTGACTCTGACAGAGGTGTTGTGTCAGATTTTGAGGTAGAACAGTCTTCTGACTCAGAAAAGTCTCCTAGGCATTCAGATTCTAGAAAATGCCTGTTAAAAGCAGAAAATGATCAAATGGATTCAGTCTCTGTTGAAGACATGAATAAGACAGGGCAACCACTGGTGAGAATTGAACAGTGTCAGATGGAATCTGTATCTCTGGAACATTGGGTGACCTCAGGCTCAGAAATGTTCCTGGAATATTCTGACTCTGAAAGAGAGTCTGACTCTGATAATGAAATGAAGAAAGAAGAAAAACGTCAAATGGCTTCAGATTCTATAAAACGTCTAATGACATCTGAAAAAACAATGATGGAGACTGAAAATTTCTGGAAGATTCCTGATTCTGAGAGTATTGCAGTGGACTCAAGCATAGAAAAAGGTAGAACATCAATATCTAAGCTACATCTGATACAGATGGAAAAAATAGAAAAGCAAAGATCTAAGAGATATATGGAGGACTCTGACTCTGAAACAAGTGAGATGGACTCAGATTCAGAAAGACATGAGCTAGCCTCAGCAGCTGTGAAATGTTTCATGGATACAAAAACATTTCATCTGAGCACTGCTAGTAACAGGTTCTCAAAGGATTCTTGGTCTGAACGAAGAACAGTGAACTCAGACTCTGAAAGCCCTGTGATGTCCTCTGATTCTGTGAAGCACTTGAAGAAGGCCGAAACATGTAAAAGTACTTGTAACTTGGAAAGACTGAAGGTGGCTCAGAAAACTGAGTCTCTGCAGGATTGGTTGGATGCCAAAAGAAAACAGTTAGATTCTGATCATAGTGGACACTGGGATAACTCTGGAAAATATCAGTTTAAGTCTATAGTACCTCAAGATAGCTTTGGAAAATGTCAGGGTGACCTTCAAACATTTCAGAGTATCACTGAAAAAGATCAAGTAGACTCCAGTTCTGAAGAATATCAGAAAAAAAACGGAAATGAAAGAAATCAAAATGAACCTGAAAGTAAAAGGACAGAGAAGGGTTTTGACAATGAGGGGTTTCAAATGGTTAAGGAAAAAGAAGGACATCTCATGGAGTCTGACCGTCATGATTCAGAAAATGAAGCACACCGGCTTGGTGCTCGTAGAAAGGATAATCGTCCTCCAGGTAAGCTAAAATGTATGGGGCCTTTGAAAATATCTTATGAATTTTATTAATAACATCATAACAGTTCCAAAAATGTCAGTAACTGATATATTTGGGGCTGAAGTCACTTAAGAAAACTCAAAAGAAATTCAGAAACTGAACATCTTCATACCAGATTATTATTTCACTTTCAAAATTGGGAATATCATCTTACTTTAGGTAAAATTTTATCTCTTCTATTTTAAAAGGGGGAAGGTTAAAAATGGTTATGAAAACAATGTATATTCTGGCCTAAGAACACAATGTTAAATTTAGCTCCCATCATTCTGAAATAAGTAAAAGGACATTTTTCCTATTTAGTTATTGTAAAGAGATTTAAGTATAGAAGCCTAAGTACATCAGCATTTAAATTACCTTTTTTCATGTCATAATGGTTTTTCTCAAGTTCCATAATTTTCAATGAATAGTTGCATTTATCTGTTAATTGTGTTTATTTTATCATAGTACATCATGACCTCTTTGGGGGGAAATGACCCTTTCACAGGGATCACATATCAGATATCCTGCATATCAGCCATTTACATTATAATTTATAACAGTCACATTTCATTCATGAAGTAATAACAGAAATAATTTTATGGTTTATGGTCACCACAACATGAGGAACTGCATTAAAGGAATTAGGAAGATTGAGAACTGCTACCCTAGAGAATTTGATTGACACTTAAGAGCAAATAAATATGCTTTATATAGAACTGCTATGAACTATTTTAAATATTATACGTGTATTGAGTCAGTGGCACTAGTGTATAAAGTTCACAGATTTTACATATGCAAATGTATCAGGTCTTTCCAATACTAGAAAGTAGGTTACTATTATCATCTTTATTTTACAAATGAAGAAACTGAGGTGCAAATAAGTAACCAAAATAGCACAAAAAGTAATAGGGTATGAGCTCATGCTCCAGTGTTTATGTTGCTGACCATGAAGATACACTATTAGACAACTCTAAGAGGTTATTTCTCACTGAGAACCATGAAAAGAAATAAGTTCAGGTTGTTTGTCTGGTACTTTGAACTTAGTGTTATCTGAATATAGTGTCTTAGTTTACAAGCATAGTAATGATACATGTATTTTAATAATTTTATCCTGGATTTTCTAATTTAGAAAAAAAACAATTGTAAAAAATTGAATGTGGTAGCCCATGCATTTAATCCTAGTGCTGGGGTGGCAGATGTTAACATTCCTAAGATTCAATGGCCGGCCAGCCAACATTGGCTAATAAGACAGCTCAAGTTCCCACTGAGAGATTTTATTAAAAAAAAATCAGAACAAAACTGAAAAACTCTGAGGAAAGATACCTGATATTGATCTCTGACCTTCACCTTCATGCATAAATACACAAAGGTATGTTTTCCTCCACATAAATGTACACACATAGGTATGTATTAGCACTCATGAGTGTGCACAAAAAAAACAGTAATGTTAATATAGTATATATGTGCATACTACAAACATTGAGAACTAACGCTCAAGTAGATATCTTCCCTAAAAGGCCAGTACTAAAGTTCAATCAGACTTCTTTCATAAATGCCCACATAGATAATTATTTACCAAGCTAGAATACAGAAACTCCTTGTCTAGTATTTTCTCAAATATATCTGTGAATTTAGTTTATAACTGTGTACCTTAGTTAGGGTGACTAATGCTATGACAAAAGATCATGACCAAGGCAAATTATAAAATGGAACATTTAATGGGGATTTACTTAACAGTTTCAGGAAGTTAATCCGTTATCATGGTGGGAAGCATGGCCACAGGCAGACAGACATGTTGCTTGATCAGTACATAAGAACTCAGATCTGATCCAAAGTTTACACATAGATGGGGACAGAAAAACTGGCCTGGCGTGGGCTTTTGAAATCTCAAAGGCCACCTGCATTAACACATATCCTCCAAAAAGGTCAAACTTACTCTAACAAGACCACGAATCATAATCCTTCTCAAACATTTCTTCTAACTGGAGACCAAGTATTAAAGCATGAGCCTGTGGAGGCCATTCACATCCAAACCACCTCACTAAGAAAATATTATTTGCACTGAAACTAATAGTTAAGTATATTTTCCCTTAATATTTAAATTTGAATGGAATTATCAAATATCATAATAACCCACATAAAGCATGCATTGGTATATGCATAATCAGAAGAAACACTTTGAAATAATTGGACTAAATTTTACTAAGTGTTGTTATTATGTAAATCATATTAACAATGATATACCAATAGCTTTTAAAATATTATGAAAGTTGGCATTAAAATATATGATTACAGTTAGGAAATGTGACATATTATTAATGTCCTCTCTAAACACAATCATTTCTCAGTATGCTTCCTGCTTTGTTTCACACATAAACAACTTAGTCTACAAAGTCTCAAGTAAAACTATCAACCCTTATTGTCTAGAAACCTATATAAATTTTGGAGTTTGAGAAACATATCCTAGGATTTTACAGATACCATGCAGTATTTTACTGCTTGTTGCCAGATAAATGTTTAATCACAATTTATTATTGCTCAGCTTATTCTGATAATAATAGACCTTTCAGTTTACTTGTTTGGAAAGAACGATGCCCAAATTCCCAAATATTGTGTATAAATGTTTGTTTTCATTTAATTGAACTTTGTTATATAAAATAAAATAATAAAATAAAAAAATCAAAAAGATATTAAAGAAGTAAAAAAATATTGAGAAAAGATTCCTAATGATATTTGTATATACATATAGATCGATTCCTTAGTGCCTAGCCTCTAACTGTATTCCTCCTTCACCATCCCCATGCCTGGGTTTGTCTCAACTTTTTAAGGAAGTTTTAAATGAAAACCTTAACTATGTACAAATAATTGTTTAAAACTAAAAAAAAAAAAAAAAAAAAAAAAAGATACCATGCACTTGAGATCCACAGCCCAGCCAGACACTGGGTCCAATTCCTGAAGTTCAGTCTAAGAAAGAGGAGAGATTATATGATTAAGAGGGGTCAAGATCATGACAGGGAATTCCACAGGAACAGCTGATCTGAGCTCCTGGAGCTCAGGACTCTAAACCAACAGCTATAGAACATTCATGGGAATGACCTAGTCCCTCTGCATGTGGATAACAGTTGTATAGCTTGGTTTGTTTGTGGGGACTCTAGAAGTAGGACCAGGATCTGCCCCTGATGCATGAGCTGACATTTTGGAGCCCATTCTCTATTGTGGCATGCCTTGCTCAGCCTTGATACAGGCAGGAGGAGCTTGGTTCTGTCACAATTTGATATGCTATGCATAGGAGGCCTTATCCTTTCTGAGGAGTAGATTGGGTAGCAAGGAATGAGGTGAGGAAATGGGTGGAGAGGAGGGAGGGGAAACTGTAGTTGGTATGTAAAATAAAGTATTTAAAATTAAAGAAAAGTTTTGGAGGAGTACCTGGGATTCCTCACTCATGTGTACATATTATATATTAAAATATAAATTGATACTCTGAATACTATTTTTATACCTACAATTAAAATTTGTAAGTATAAAGTGTTTTTACAAACTTATATGCCTTCTTTAACAAAATTTCTGCTGAAAAATTTACTCAGTTTTGTTATATTGTATCTAATTTTCCCCTTTTTATTAATAAATAAGATGTTTATAATAAAGATAAAAACCTGCTCTTTGTGCTGTACCTCTGCCCTACATTTCCAAATTAGCAATAAAACAAAGGAATCCTTCATTATGTTTTAACACTAATTAGATGTAAGAAAAAGAGTTAGTTATATCCCCAACTCCCAAAATGAAGTCACTTTCATTCTGTGACTAAGCAAACTAAGTAGATGACACTGTTTAGCCAACTAGTCACTCTATTATTATGAACTTGCTGCAATGTTTTTAAAGCTGACTATATTTTTACTTGTTACATAAAGTTATACATGCCATAACATTTTAAACTTCATTTTTCTGCTTTGAGGTAGCATTGCCTTAATGAAAGAAACATAGCCAATAAAGGTGTGTGTGTGTGTGTGTGTGTGTGTGTGTGTTACATATAGAGAACATTTAAATTCATACCATATATGTGGCAAGATAAAAGAACATTGAGAAAGTGAATGAGAATAGACCTGAAGGAAATTGGTAACATCTGAGGATGAGTATTCCAGAAAAACAAAAACAAAAACAAAACAAAAAACGGCAAATACAAAACCCATAGAGTAGGAATATAACTGTTGTTCATTATAGCCAAAATGTTGAGACTGCTCACATACTCAGCAAATAATTAGTGGATAATTTAAATGTTGCATATCTACACAATGGACGTTATTTAGCAATACAAAAAATGGAGTGTTCATTTTTGTTATGTCATAGGTAAACCTGGAAGACATTATTCTGAGTACAAGCAACTAATCAGAAAGAAGCACATGTTGCACCTTTCCATGTATATAAAATGCCCTATAATATAAATCCTTAGAGGCAGAACATATCTTAGTGGTTCCTTACGACTGTGGTAGAAGAGACTAGAAGGTTATGACTAAATGGTATATGGCATTTATTTAAACACTTCATTTTTAACATGGTTTTAGTATGCTTTATGAAATTTGGGAATAAGAGTATCATTACAAATAAGTATATCAAATACAATTTTTATTGTGGAATTTTGTACTAAACATTCTTTTCAATAATATCATTTTATTAGTAATTGGAAAATAACTGAGTCTGTTTAATATGATTCTAGGTTTTTGGAGGCCTATTACCCTTACTCCAAAGCTTGGCCAGGAAAAGAAAACTAAAGAACATACATATGTACAGCAAAAAGATAACAGAGGTGAGTATATTCAGTAGAAGTTATCTAGAATTTAATCAAGTTATTTGTTAATATTTGGGAAAATAAATTCAGACTCTGAAGTGTTAGAGTGGTTACAAGATAATATAATACATAATTCTATGATTTACTACAATGTAAAAGCAGTACAACAAGGGCGCATGAAGTAAGGTCTAACTGTATTATGTATATTTATATACATAATTAATGAAGGAACAGTTTTTGGCTACTTGCGTGGTGTTTTCCTGAAATGGTGGCGAGATTCCCAATACCTACAATGTATTTTTAATGGTTTAGGATATAATTCAACCAATAAAGTATGAAACCCAGTGATTTCTAATATGTTCCTAGATATACACAGCTATCAACTCTTTTAGAATATTTAGTACAATGACAACTCTGCAAACACTATGTATCTTCCCTCAGAAACAATAATCAAATTCTGTCATTTTTTTCCTTTGTCAGTACATTCATTTAATTAGTATAATTACTTCAAGTTTACTCCATTTTAGTGTGTATTTTACTTTTTATGACTGAACAATTAGGAATTATCATATTTTATATATAGACCTGTAAATTGATGGGTGTATTCATTCAAGCTCAGATACAATTAATAAGGTTATTCTGTTTTCCAAAGATTCTATGAGGGCATGTGTTTTATTTCTTGCCAGTAATATGTCTAGAAGTGAAATTACATCACAGTTCATTAATTGTTGCTTAACTAACTGTCCCAAAGTTATATATTGTTTCCAAAATTAGTGTGTACATACAAATAACATTATGCTGACTGAGCATGTTGTATTTATCACATACACATGCACACACACACACACACACACACATGCACAAACACATGTACACACATGTATTTAACAACAGTTTAAGAATAAAGAGGCCATAAATTTAAAAAAGAACAAGGAGTACATGGAAGGATTTGTAGGAAAGAAGGAAATTATGTAAATATAATCACCCAAAATCATTTATTTAAACTTCCTTTTTTATATATTGTTTGTGTTTTCTTTTCACATATTCATTTCTCCGTACCTTCATATTTTCCGTCTGCCCTTGCAACTTCCCCACAAAAAAAATATAATCAAATTTAGGCAAAGAAAGTAAAAATTAATCTCATCTTGGAAAGTGTAATGTGACACAGTGAGTCACACAGTAAACACTTTTACCCATACATCTTTACTTGCAAGTGTTCATTGCAAAGAGTCTTTGGTCTGATTTGAGGCCTCACTTGGATTCCTCTTGGATATCCTGTTGTCTCTCTTTGTCATGGAGATACTACACTTTTGGTTGTGCAGGACCAGCCTCCTCATGTGTTCTAGAACATCATAGTTGGAGAGGTAGGTAGGGGGACATTGCCCCCCTTTGCCTCATACCCTTCTCTGCCTACTATACACAAGAGAGCTTCCTCCTTACCGGTTGCAGCACTCAGGAAACCAGGCACTGCTCTTCACCTGGACAGTATAGTAGAGCTGACCCTCTTGGCAAAGGCACATGTGAGCTGACCCTGAGGGTGTGAGAGTGAAATAGCTGGCCATACTCCCTTCATCTGCTATATGATGGTGTGTTCAGGGTGAGATGCCCTCTACCATAACTTTCTGCCTGTAACAGGTGGGAGAACTGGCCCTGCCCTTCATCAGGTCTAGCACTTGGGAGAGTGGCCCCTACACCTTGCCTGGGCAATACAGTAGAGTTGGCCCTAAAGGTATGCATGTGGGAGAGCCAACACTGAGGATATGAAAGCAGAACTGACCCTGCCCTTTGATCATTGCTGCAAGGGATGAACTGACCAGAGCAATTCTGGAGAGCTTACCCAGGTGATGAGTCCAAGAGAGAGCTTCTAGGCTGATCAACCCAGCAACTACCCAGGCCCAGGGTAATAAGTTGGCCCACTCCAAAAAACTATTTTTTTTTAAAAAAAAACAATGTATATACATTATTTATATGACTTCATAATACTTTTTTTCTTTTGTGTGGAGTATATTTTTCTTGACATCAAAATGCAATTTAAATTTGGTAAAATATTTTGATATATTTATTTTCATATCTATAATCAATACCAGTTTTCCTTTTTGTGCCTTATAATTTGGATCTTGTACATAATAATACTTTTTCAATTTCAAGATTATCAAGTTTTCCATCATTTTTTTTCTAAGAGCTTCATAGGTTTGGATGTTAACATTTAACTGATTAGTATATTTTGTGATTTTCTTTTGTATAGTGTGATGTAAGGGAACTTTTCATTCTTTTTCAAGTAGCTGTACCTTATCCCATTATCAATTGTTAATAAGATTATTATTATTATTTTCTGCATGGAATGTTCTTGACACCTATGTAAAAATCAGCTTAAATTGATCAATAATTTTATGTCTAGATTGTAATTTTACCATTGATTTACCTGCTTATCATTGTAACATTACCACATATCATTTCAAAATAATTTCTGCTGTATGGGCATTTTACTAGCCCAGAATGACCCTCTGTGAACCACACTCAGAGTAACTGCCATGATACTCTATGATGAAATTTTGTCAGCAGAGTACTAAGAAATTTGGAGGGGGTAAATTAGGACTTCATAGTACTAAGTGAGGTGAAATCTTGCTGAGCACTAGAATAGTGGATCTAAGGAGTGTGCCAGATATCGAAAAGGATTATCTAGGGACAGAGACATCATTCACAATGAACTCCTAATGACCACATTATGGGATTCTGCCATTGGAGTAGTGCCCACAGACTGGCCCAGAATCTGTAAACTGATCTTTTAAAGGGAGACACACAAAAGAGAACAGGGCTACTTATGGCAGTGTAATTCATAGGAGTGACCCAAGCTTCTTCAAGACATATAAAAGAACATTGAGAAACTGAGTCTGAAACCAGCAACTTTTAATATCCTCTATCCTCATCCTGAGCAGTCTCCCTTTCACATCTATTTCCCCATATTTAATATCCAGTGTTAGTTTATCACACCAACTTGCTTCTCCTGTAGCTTTGCACTATATCATTTCCTTCTTTACTCTTTTATAGTTTTGCACCCCCCCAAAAAAAAAGAAAAAGGAAAACGAAAAACCACCATGGACTTGAACGGTCAGTAGGTCCTCAACCTCCTGAGGAATAAGACTCTTTATGTTGTCAAGTCATATATCTATCATCACACCAGTTTCTTTTCTGTCTACTTTTAAGCCCAAACTGTCCCAGCTATCTCCTCTTTAATTTTACATTTTATTGACACTTGAATTTATATTACCCTCCTCAAAATTCATGGATTTTTGTCTTTTCAGAGTGTCTCCAAGATTGCATAAATTCTGTTCACAGACATTTGTTAATTTATCTTATCTTTGATTGAGTATTCCAATTCCCCTAACTTGTCTTCATGCTCTGATATACTATCTTTTCGCTAATCTCATTACATGAGGTTTGTACTAAGCTTCTGTTTGATTTCTTAAATTTTCCATTTCCAGCATTTTACTTTGATATTATTCAGTAACTCTTCATTGAACATCACTTTTCCTATCCTTTATTGAATTCCCTTATTTCATTAAGCCGTTTTGCCTGTGCTGTCTTATAATTTTTTGGTGGATTTGTATCCTCTTTTCTTTGTATAATTTCTAAGTTGGTTTTATAATATTCCTGTACCACTAACTAGGAAAAAAACAGTGCCTGGCTAGGATATAGGCCCTAATACTATTAGTATGCTAAATTGATATGGTATTAAACTGTCCCGTATGTTATTATCTTTGTACCCATTGACTAATGAATCTCTTAGCCCCTCAGAGTAACTTCTTTTTTTTCAGTAGATGACAATACAAAAACTCACAACCCATTAATATGCAGAGAATAAGAGACTGTGGCATGCTCATCTCTAAATGGGATTTTATGTCATTACAGAAGAAGGTCTGAAAAAATATATAAGCCAAAAGGAGTGGCTATCTATAACACAACCATATATGCCTGACACAAGAGCACAGTCATACATATGAACTCAGAATAGCTAGGGCTATACATTATGAAAGGCTTCCCATGCTCCAGTACATGGATCCACAGATACACACATATAGTTATAACTAAGTGGACTCAGAGGGTATTAAATTTAAAAGAGAAATAAAGCACATGAAGTTGGGAGAGGAAGCTGGAGGGTATAGAAGATGGTTTGAAAGCGAGGGAATGAAGAGTAGATTATATTCAAAATTATATGCATATATGAATATTGAATTTTTGTGAGTCTAGTGTCTTACATGTAACTTATCTTTAATCCTAACTAAGGAAAACTATAACCATAACTATCTGTCTTCAACTCCATCAAAGACCACAGAAGGATAGTATATAAACTCTAGAAATGACAGAGACATCTTGGTACCTGATTAGTCATCTGAAGTTCTTCTGTAATGTTCCATCTTCAGCCTATAGACCATAGTGTGTCTGGCAGACTCGTCAGCAAAGCAGGAAACTTTAAACTGTCTTCTTGTATTGGCAGTTTGTCAGTCAATTTTCTCTGTGTCCTGCAGAATGTCTGGCAGACTCTTCCATGAAGCAGGAACTCTGTAGCAATGTCCATCTTGAATCAGCAGTCACTTTCCTGTGGGTCCTGCATGTCCACTTTATACAGCATAAAGTCAAACAGTCCAGACAAGAGCAGTACCTTGTCCAAATGGCTAGTCTTGCCATATTGGAAGTAAGGTTCATAACGTGTTTCTTCCTTTCTGAGGCAGGTGGTGTTGCCAGGAGCATTTTTATGTCTCACTGTCAAGAAAAACCCTAAACCATTTTAAATGCCATATGCTGTAGGTCTTTGAAAGTTTTGAAGAATGCCTATCTATCTCAAACACATCTCTGTGTATCTTGAAAAACTTAACTAACTTAACTCTAAGCTTTGACTCTTATAGGTAATTATCTATAATCTGTACTACATTATACATTACATTTCTAAATGAGGTATATAAACACAATACCTAAACAAAAGGAGAAATATACATATCACAAAATTGACCTTAACATGTTTCAATAAATGTAAAGCCATTCCAAAACAAATCTATATCATATTTCACTTTTTACCATTTATAACCAACCCCACTTAAATGAAAACAAACATAAATAATATTTGGTAATTTGGGCATTGTTCTTTCCAAAATGCTTCCTGCTGATAGGGGTCGCTGTCATTGGAGATCCTAAGATGATGTAGAAATCCTGGCTGTAGTCTACAAGACTGCCTTGTCCCAGTTGTTTTGAATGCTGGATCACCTGGTATCTGTTTCAGGTGGTCTGGCTTGATCAAACCACATTAGTCTGGAAGGAATCCACAGCTGTTCATTTTCTGTGGAAACAAAAATAGAAATCCTTTTCCCCAGTAACTTGTCCTTCAACTTAAATTTTGGAGTCAAAGCATTTTTTTTTTAAATTTAATTTATTATTTTACATGTCAATCCCAATTCCCCCTCCCTCCCTCCCTCCTTCCGTCCTTCCCTCCCTTTTACCCTCTCTGCCCTCTCACATGTACTCTAACCACCCTCCCCTCCCACCCCCCACCCCAATTCCATATGTAGGGGAACCATTTTATTCTTTTTCTCTCCCAAGGCTACATATATTTTAGAACACACTATAAACCTTTAGTGCTTTTTCTTAATGCGAATATGTCTTTACTTTAAATCTTTATCTTTTGCTGGCCATGAGTCTTTAATCTGGTACGTTATATGTACATCTAGAAATTGCCTCTACATTTTGTTTCCTTCTTGAAATTTATTGATAGATTAAAATAATAGGAAAAAGGATTGGTTCTAATCACTAAAGTTTCTACATCCAAAGCATTTACATTTCAAATTATTCCTCAGTGACAAAGCCAGTGGAATTGTGTCCTATTAATTTTTTTGCACATTTTCTGACCTGGATTATCCTTTTAGCACTTATGAAGTAAGACGTATTTAATATATTCACATCATTTTATCCTCTAAATTAGCTACATTTTAATAGAAAGTATTTTCATCCATTGCAGTAGCAGTTAATTTAGAATTTAGAATTACAACTTTATAGAAATTCTGGAAATAAAACAAGTGAAAAGGCAGCTGCTTTAATGATAGCAATGAAGATGTGACTTGATGTATTAGTTCATTTGTGGTACTATAATGCAGTATATGAAGCAACTTACTATATAAAGAAAAGGGTTTTGTAACTGTTCTGAAGGTGAAGCTTTGAAGGGATATATCCCATGATCACATTCTAGTTAGCAGAGTCCTAAGATGATACAGGGAAACAAATAACAAGGAACATGGAAGCCATAGTTTGCTATATATTCTCTGATTTATTTTACTTATCATATAAATCAACTAGGATTCAACCAACAGTTTTCACTAGAATGTTTTTATCTAATCACCTCCCAAAGATTCATCTTCTTAGTATTATTGCCATAGTTAGGATGAGAGCTAGGTTCAGCCACGTGCCCTCAATAAACTTATTAAAAGAACCTAAATAATAGTGAAGAACAAACAAAGGATATTAGTCAGTGTGGCAAAGTTGGGAAGAGGCACAAAAATACAGTGAAAACATTACCAATGTCATATTTGGCATTTTGACATAAGGTTAAGTTTTAAATAGAAGGTAAGAGGTATGTATAACTAAGTCATGGTCAAAAGGTGGTCGTGCCCCTAATTGACTTAGTATTTTCTTGACTCTGGTGTGTCCTGCATGGTGGTTTGACAAGCTTTCATGTTGGCAGTATGTGAAATTACAAGTTCTCCCTCTGACTATCATCAAGCCTAAGCCACTTCTCCCAATGTGTGATTCCTTGGGGAAATTATGAGTCTATGGTGTGCCTTGTTTCATCAGTCTAAATAACCTACTAAGAGACAGAAATGTTCCCTTTAAATGCCCTCATTTTTCTAGGCATTCCAGTTATATTTTCCCACTTATTTTTAAAAATATCATTCATGTATATAATGTATTTTTATCATACCTATGTCCCCATTCTCTTATTCTAACACATCTCCCTACTAACTTTGTGTCTTCTTACAAATGTTTTTATAACACACTGCATCCAATTAGTGTTGCACATATTCATAGTATCAACCACTGACCCATGGACAACCTACCACTGGCCACCACTCACAATGAAGTGAGTGATTCTTCCTCTGCCAGGTTCTTCCCTTGGTCTTTTAATTTCTCTATTCATGAGTTTTGACCATGTGTACAGAACCAGGGCTAAATTCCCTCCTGATGGGAGATGTCATTCTGTATATGTTTCTCATACTGGTTAATAAATAAAGCACTGTTGGCCAATAGGAAAGGAGGATAGGAGGGACTAGAAAACAAGGAAGAAGAGGAAGTAGTAAGGAGTCAGCATGGAGACTGGGAGACCAGACGCCTGCCTCACTCCCCGGTAAGGAGACCACGTGAAAATACATAGAAATGGGTTAATACTTAAGACAGAACTAGCCTATAAGAAACAAATAATGGGCCAACAGCATTATATCAAATACAGAGTCTCTGTGCGTTATTAGGGGCTGGCGTGGCGGCGGGACAAGACCAGCTGCAGGCAGAAAAACCGTACTCGTTACACCCTCCTGTGGAGCAAGCTTCAAATCCAATCAAGAGGTTGGTTGGTGACTCCATAAACAGTCTTATCATTAATGTTCTAGTGGTTACATCTTGCCTGGTAATCAAGTATTGTAGAATAAAGAGTACAATATTTTATAAGAGCATTGATGGCTTTTTTTCTCACCAAAGAGCCCACATAGCAATTTGTAGCACTATAAAACTATAAAGGAGAAAGGTAGCATCATTCTCAGTTCAAGAGTGATTTCTCTATACCCTACAAATGGAATATGGGATGTCTTTAGCAATAGGGTCTTGGCATCTAGTTAAGGTGGACAGCCAAGAGAAATAGATATATGCTTCATTGTTTTGGGTGCTTCTTAGGGAATGTGTGACACTGAAATTTTCATTAAGCCCATATATTATTTGACAAGCAGCACTGTTCACCAGTATGGTACTTCCGTTCAAATTCTATATATGCATAGTAATTTACAAATTAATGAAGTTTCATGAAGCTTCTTAATGCATCTTTAGTTTTATTTAATCCAACCCAATTGTCTTTCTTCTACTCCCTATCCCCACTTAAACTTTTAGTTTCTAACATTCTCCATTGTTCTTTCATATCACATAAATTTCCCTTCTAATTATCTTTTTGAGTTACTAGGTTATAGGTTCCCATGTAACTTCTTCATACACACTTTATTTTTCATTAATTCTCCCTTTGATCTCTTATTTTCCCACCCACTTCTTGCTTGAGCCATTCTGCCCCTAGTAGCCCAATTCTCCTTTCCTTTCACCTTTATCACCAATATTTTTATCCCCTATCCTTTAAGTATGTTACACCATGGCCCATTTCCAGTTTTCCAGATTTCACTTATATTCCAGGTTAAATACACAAAACGAAATTAATTTAGAATCAACATATAAAAGAGAAATGCATAATTTGTCTTTTTGTGTCTTGGTTACTCCCACTCACTACAATGTCTTCTAAAACCTCTACTCTTCATTATTTCATTCTATTTAACATTTGAGTAACATTCCATTTTGTATTTGACCAAATTTTCAGTCCATTCTTCAGTTGATGTGTGTGTGTTGATTCACTTGCCTTCCTATTAATTGTGAATGGAAAGGCAAAAATGAACATGAATATACAAGTATCTCTATAGTAAGGTGTGTATAATCCTTTGACTATATGCCTATGAGTGTTATACTCCAAGTCTTGGGTGAGATGGAATCTTGAAGTAATTTTAATCTTCATTTCCCTTACAGCTAAGGATGTGGGGCACTTCTTTATAAATAAAATTTTATATTTATTCTTTGGGAAATTTCTCAGTTCCCTAATCTTTAAAACAGTGTCTTCCTTCCCCTATGATTCTTAAACTCTTTCTACCTCCCCTCTGCAGAGTTCCCTGAGCGCTGAGGGATTTGGTGGAGACATCCCATTTAGAACTGCATGTTTCTAGGTTCCACCATGAATATTTGGGTGTGAAATCTTTGTATTTACTTCCATCTGCTGCTGGACAAATCTTCTCTGATGATGGCCGATGATCTACGAATATAGCAGAATATCATTAGGAAAATTTGTATTGCTATATTCGGTTAGCAGAACAGTACTATTTGGTTTTCCCTTAGAATTCTAGTCTCAGGTTCTTGACCACCAAAGCAGTATTGGATATGGGTTCCATCTCATGTAGTGAGTCTTAAATCACATCAGATATTGGTTGGATGCTCCTACAAGATTTGTGGCATTATTGCACCCAGTTTATCTTGCAGGCAGGTCACCATTTTCGATCTAACCACTTATAGCTGGGTTAATGTTTACCTTTCTCCTACGGTGGCAAGTAGAGTAACTTCCAATACCATAAAGTCTTAGCAATAGACTGGGTTGTTTGAGGGTTCCCATTGGGCTCCTTTGGCTAACAGCTCAATTAAACATCATAGATTCCCAGTGTTGGAAGCTTAATTTGGTGATGAGCTATCCAACCAATTGTATCTCTGTCTCTCCCATTTTTTGGCAATTTCAATTAGATTGCCTTCATATATGTATATAGTATAGTATAAGAAGGTACTACTGTATTAGGTTTCCATATGACCCCTCAAATGGCTCATAATATTAGTTGTTCCTCCCTGTATTCTCTTCGTTACTCCTCCTCACTTCCACCTCCTTTTTTAATCCTCCTGTTCCAACCACCCCATACCATCCTGCCTTGTCCATTCATAAATAATTATGTTTCCCTTCCTAAAGAAATTCATCCTTTCCCCCAGTCCCTTATCTATACTTAACCCCTGTGGTTATATAGATTGCCACTTGCATATCAATGAATTAACAACTGGCATCCACTATAAGCGAATACATACTATATTTGTCATTCTGGGTCTGGGGTACCCCTCTCAGGATATTTTTTCTAGTTCCATCCATTTACCTGCAATTTTCCACATTTTAAAATTCATGAGTAATATTCCATTGTGTAAATGTATCCCATTTTCTTTATTCATTCCTTGACAGACATCCAGATTGTTTCCATTTACTGGCTATAACAAATAAAGCCACATTGAACAGCTGTATCTTTCTTGGGAACTATTGCACTGATTTCCAAAGTGACTGTGAAAGTTTTCACTCCCACCAGCATTGGATAAGATTTTCCAGTACACCTGTGCTACAGGAGTTCTGTCCAGAAAATCTTTTCTTGTACCAATAAGTTCAAGATTATTCCCCACTTTATCTTCTGTCAGATTCAGTTTGTCTGGCTTTAATCTGAGGTCTTTGATCAATTTTGATTTGTCTTTTTTGCAGGGTTGTAAGTATGGATGTATTTACATTCTTCTACGTTAAGCAAATTCAATTTGTGTTCCTTCTATATTCCTGAATGTGTGGTCTTGCACTGCAGAGAGAGATAAACTCTTACAAAAACTCCTCTCTTCCAGGAGTTATCACTTGTCAGTCTCTACTTGGACAGGAGTAGCACTTTGTGCCAAACTTCCCTCTCTATGCTGGAATTTTCTCTTGAGTGAGCATTCAGAAGGGCTTGTGCATGTTGTTACAAACACTGTGAGTTTGTATATGCAGCTGCCTTGTTGTGTTCAGAGCATACTGTTTTCTTTTATTTATCCAGCACCTACGATTCTTAAAGTAATTATATTCATCTTCTGCAATGATCCCTGAGCATTTGAGGAAGAGGTATGATACTGATATTATATTTAGGGTTGAACATTTCATGGTATTTTATTTTCATTTGACAACTTGTGGGTCTCTGTGTTAATCTAATTAGTTTGTTTTGTTTTCTGGGAGATGGCAGAGGATTCATTTGGATATTTAAACCACATGGGGTGGGAAAACTTGACAAGTCTACTATTTTATTGTGACTACACCTTATTAATTTTGGTTAGTATTTGAATGCATTTTTCTTTCATTATGCCTTCAACTTCACTGTATTTGAACACAAAAATGGGACTATTTATTGTAAATGCATGTAGGGTGATACTGTCTTTCATTAAGTTTAAACCAATAGGAAGTTGAATGCATCTAATGAGATGATCATCTATCTTTCTTCTTTCACTTGGTTTATATGGTGGATTACAGTTACAGATTTCTGTATGTCTAACCAACTGTGCATCTCTGGGATGAAGCCTAATAATGGTCATGGTGGATGATATTTATTTTTATTTATTTAACTTTTTTAGTGTTCTTGAATTCAGTTTGCCATTATTCATGAGGGAGATTGGTTTGTACTTTTCTTTCTTTGTTCTATCTTTGTGTGGTTTGGTTACCAGGGATACTGTAGCCTCATAAAGGGAGTTTGTCAATGTTCCATCTATTTCTATTGTTTGGAACAATTTGAGGAGTATTAGAGTTATCTCTTCTTTAAAATTCTGATACAATTCTGCTCTGAAGCCATCTGGTCCTGAGCTTTTTTTGGAAGCCTTTTTATGATTGCTTCTATTCCTTGGGGATTATAGTTCTATGGAAATTGTTTATCCGATCTTGACTTAATTTTGGTATGTAGAACATATCCAGAAAACTATCCATTTCTTTTAAACTTTTCAATTTTGGGAATATAGGTTTCCCATATTTGATCTTATGATTCTCTGGATTTCCTCCGTGTCTGTTGCTATGTCTCCTTTGAGAAATCATGTGTTAGTCTGATGGGTCTGCCTTTATAGGTTACTTGAACTTTTTTCATTGCAGCTATTAATATCCTTTCTTTTTTAATTTTTTTAAAATTTATTTTATATAACAAAGTCCATTTAAATGAAAACAAACATTTATAGACAATATTTGGGAATTTGGGCATCGTTCTTTCCAAACTACTTCCTGCTGGTAAGGGGCGCTGTCATGGGGGATTCAAAGAAGATTCAGAAATCCTGGCTGTAGTCTGTAAGGCTGCTTTGTCCAGCTGTTTTGAATGTAGGATCACCTCGAACTCTGTTCCAGGCGGTCTGGCATGATCAAACCACATTAGTCTGGAAGGAATCCACGTCTTTTCATTTTCTGTGGAAACAAAAATAGAAATCCTTTTCCCCAGTAACTTGTCCTTGAACTTAAATTTTGGAGTCAAAGCATTTTTTTAAATTTAATTTATTATTTTACATGTTGATCCCAGTTCCCTCTCCCTCCCTCCCTCCCTCTTTCCCTCCCTCACTACTTCCCTCCCTTTTTCCCTCTCTGCCCTCTCACATGCACTCTAAACACCCTCCCCTCCCATCCCCCCCACCCCAATTCCATATGTAGGGGAATGTCATCCAGTTGGGTTCATGTAGATCGAATAGGTCATGTGAAGTAGGGACTAGGGCTTCTCTCCTGTCTCTAGATTAAGGCAGTTATCCCTCCATGGGGGATGTGTTTGCAAAGTCCTTTTGTGCATCAGGGATACATCCTGGCTCCACTGTCTGAGCTCCCTTAGACTAATCAGTCCTTCTGGCTGGGACCCATATTCAGGGGGGCCTGAGTCAGTCCCATGCTGGCTTCCCAGCTATCAGTCTAGTGGCCCTCAGCTCCTCCTTGTTCAGGCAAGCTGTCTCCATGTGCTTCCACCGCATGGTCTTGTCCTCTCCATCTGCCTCTGGGTTACAGTTCGACTCAGTGTTTATGTATGGATGTTTGCTCCTGTTTCCAACAGGCATTAGTGGAGGGCTCCATGGATAAGTTAGTTGTTGATCTCACTCTCCGGGAAGGGCGTTTATGATAGCCTTTCCACAGAAGCTCAAATTGTTAGATGGGAGCAGTCTTGTAGTTCTCTAGACCTATCTTTGTGTTCAATTTTATCTTCAAACCAATATTGGCTCCCTCTTTTATGTTCTCTCTCTCTCTCTCTGTCTCTGTCTCTCTCTCTCTCTCTTTCCTGTCTTCTATTCCTAACCAGGCTCAATCTTCCTAGTCACACATGTTTTCCTTTCCTCTCCCTCGTTTTCTCCTACTTCTCTCTCCATTCGCTGCCCCCCCCCCACTTCCCCTAAGCTCTGGGAGACTTGTCCCTTCCCAGTACTGTGAGGGACTTTATATGAATCTCTTAGAATACACCTTGTATCCTAGTTCCTCTGGTGGTGTGAATTATAGGCTGATGATCCTTTGATCTAGGTCTAAAATCCATATATGAGTGAGTACATACTGTGTTCCCCTTTTTGTAACTGGGTTGCCTCATTCAGGATGGTTTCTTCAAGTGCCATCCACTTGCCTGCGAATTTCAAGATACCATTATTTTTTCTGCAGATTAGTATTCTATTGTGTAGATGTGCCACATCCTCATTAACCATTCTTCCGTTGAAGGGCATCTAGGTTGCATCCAGGTTCTTGCTATTCCAAATAGTGCTGCTATGAATGTAGTTGAACAGATGTCTTTGTTGCATAGATGTGAATGCTTTGGGTAATGCCTAAGATGGGGATTGCCGGGTCCTGTGGTAAACTAATTCCCATTTTCCTGAGGAACCGCCATACTGATATCCAAAATGGCTGTATGAGTTTACACTCCCACCAACAGTGGAAGAGTGTTCCCCTTTCTCCACATCCTCTCCAACATGAGTCATCATTGATGTTTCTAATTTTAGCCATTGCAGGAGTAAGATGGTATCTCAAAGTTGTTTTGATTTGGGATGTTCAGGCCAGCCTGATAAACCACTAGGTTCTAGTATTGTTCTTTTGGTGTTCAATGTATTCTTGCTTTGATGTCTTTGATGTCTACCCATCTCTTCTTCCTTGTGGTACAGGCAATGCCTTTCAATCTTGATCTAATCCTGTCCTCTCTCTCATTCCTCTCTGTGCAGTAGATGTTTGTGTTCTAAGGGGCTATTCTCAGTCCTCCCCTCTTAGTCCTCTGTGGGCAGCAGATGTCTGTATCCCAGGGACCTGCCTAGGTCACAAGGGACTAGTGAGTTTGGGAGCACAGTGGGGGGATATTGATGCAGCTTGCCTGCAAGAGTCTTTCCTGCTTACCTGGACTAGTGAGTTTGGGAGCGCAATTGGGGGGGGGTATTGATGCAGCTTGCCTGCAAGAGTCTTTCCTGCTTACCTGCTACTGTGGCTGAGATAGGCGAGGAAAGGGCCAGGAGTTTTTCACTGGGACATGGGGCCTAGAGACTGTTTGGTCCAGCTGGACAGTCACCTCTCAGTCCTCTCTATGCAGTAGATGTCTGTGTCCCAGGGAGCTGCTGAGGTTTCAGGAGATGGGTGGCAATTAACATTTTTATAAAAACTATTTTAATAGTCTTAGTTTTGTCTTCTTTGATATGAATTTTTTCTATTTAAATTAGAAACAATCTTGTTTTTCATGTCAATCCCTATTTATCCTCTCCCCTCCCTTCCCTGCCCCACCAACCCCCATCCCATTTTCTTTCTGCTCTCCAGGGAGGGTTAGGCTTTCCATGGGGGATCTTTTAAAGTCTGTGACATCATTTAGAACAGGTGATAGGCCCTCCACCATGAGTCTAGGCTGAAAGATTATCCTCTTTGTGGAATGGGCTCCCAAAATCCTTTCGTACAATAGGGATAAAAACTGATCCACTACCAATCCTCCTAATTGACACCCAGGTTCATGGGGGTCTGGGTCAATCCTATGCTGGATTACCAGCTATCAGAATGGAGTCCATGATCTCCCCCTTGATCAGGTCAGCTGTTTCTGTGGGTTTCTCCAGCCTTTGTTCATCACTCTTCCCTTTCTACAACTGGATTCCAGGAGTTCATATAGTGTCTGTTCTTCCAGTAGCTGGATGAAGTTTCTAGGATGGCATATAAGGTAGTCATCAATCTCATTATTGGGGAAGGGCACCTAAGGTAGCCTCTCCACTATTGCTTAGATTGTTAGTTGGGGTAATCCTTGTAGATCTCTGGACATTTCCCTAGTGCCAGATTTCTCTTTAAAACTATATTTGCTCCCTCTGTTATGGTATCTTTTTCCTTGCTCTTCTCTATTCTTTCCATGACTCAATCTTCCTGCGCCCTCATGTTCTCCTCTCTCCTTCTCTTCTTCCTTTCTCTTAATTTCCTCATCCCTCCCCCCATGCTCACAATTTGCTCAGATCTTGTTCCTTTCCCTTTCTCTGGGGTACCATGTTTGTCTCTCTTAGAGACAAACTTGCTTCCTAGCTAAATTTTGTCTTTTATAGTAGGATTAAAGGTCACTTACTCAACAGAAATACAGTATTAAAATAGGCTGTATTTGTTAATACATTTAATCTTACTAGTATGTTTATAATTTTGTTTCATATTTAACATCCTTTTATTTAAATTTGAATTATAAATTCCTATAAAGCAATTCAGAATTAGAAGAATTCCATACCAGATAAAGTATTTCTGTTTAATTACTTTTTAAAACAATTTTGCATGACATAATAACCTGGGTTAGCAGGGTATTATAGTACTTTGAATTTATCAACTAGTAGTTCTTTTTTCCCTTGAATCTGTCTGTTAAGAATTATACAAAAATATACAAAATATACTATACTATATATATATATGAATGAAAGCTTATAGTAGCATGCAAGTCACAATGCCAATTTTAAAAGTTTGATGATGATTAAAATGATGACTATTAACACTATATAGCACTAACTGTCTAATCTGAATTAGAACTTAATGCTCATGCAAAAAGAAACCCTGCAAATAGTGATTCCCCTGTGCATCATAAATAAATTCCTTAATGTTTTTAAATATTTTATTTGCTATTTTGATTGTTTTTACATGGATTTTTGTCTTTACCTTATATTGAATATATATAATTTCATAATCACTTCTCTAGTTTTGGGGACTTTTGTATTTATTTCTTCAAATAAATTTTTCTTGTTTTTTATCCTTGAGTTTGCCAAAATGTGTACACTCATTGCTGTCCTATACCTTCCTTATAATTCCATTGCTTTTTTCTTTTCCCCCTAACTGGGTAATTTCCAGTTAACTATATTCTTTCTTCATTTTCCTTTTCCATGATTAGTTTGCTGTAGATCAACTTTGTGAATATTTTTTTCATTTTAATTGTTGTATTAACTCTTTGTTTTCTATTTCATACATATTACTTAACATGTTACCTTTGAAATTCTCATTTTGTTAATGGCTTTTTTCATTATGCTAAGCATATTTATGATTATTATTTTGATTTATGTTTTAAGTAAAGCATATATCTCACTTTCATTAAAATCTATTTTTAATATATATATTATATATTCAGTATAATGTATATAGTCAGTATAATATATATATGATTCCTTTGTTTTGAACAAATTTCCATATCCTAGTGTTTTTGTTTTTGACTTTTCATATTGGTATTTTCACATTATAAAAATAGTCATTATGGCTGGAGAGACGGCTCAGTGGTTAAGAGAAGTGACTGCTCTTTCAGAGGTCTGGAGTTCAATCCCCAGCAACCATATGGTAGCTCACAACCATCTATAATGAGATCTGGTGCCCTCTTCTGGCCTGCAGGCATACACATCCAGGCAGATAATAAATAACTCTTAAAAAAAAAAAAAAAAAAAAGGAAAAAAAAAAAAAAAGTCACCATGTCCAGATTTTTTTCAAATGGCCTACCTCAAGAGAGAACTCACTCTAAGTAGCCTGCTATCCAAATCTCACCGTCCTGCAGACACCTATAATATACTAGGTCTCTCTAAGATTCTACTTCTCATTCTGTAAGATTCATTTTCTTAGGGCAATGTGTAAAACATTTGCCATAAAAGCCTGACAATTGATTTCATGTCCCCAAAACATAAGTAAAAGATGACAAGGGAAATGTTTAACTTTTATCTCACTATTTGCAAAACAGGGAGAGAGAGACAATAAAGTCACTGTAGACTTTGAATACAAGCTTCACTGGCATATGCAGCAGTGAGTAAGAAAGACACTCTTTCAAGCAATGTAAATACATGCCCCATTCATACAAATAAACATTTGTGGATGATTTCACACATGCATGCTTCATTTACACACAAAATATGATATAAAAATACTTAATTTTTTATAGAATGATTCCTGAAATTCCTTGGTCAGTGATATGTCTGTGTGTTAACATAATATTGCTTATGTCCACAGTACATCCATCAGATTCTTAATAAGAATATGTGCATATTCATCTCTGTACTTAATAGCTAGCTAACCAAATGGTTTTGAAATAATGATAAATTTAGTTGATTAGTTACAATTTGTAAATAATAAAAATTACCAAGCAATTGTATAAATAAAAACAATTAGTGAGAAGCAACCAAACAACAGTAAAAAAGTATTACAAAGATTTTACTAGAAATAAAATCTTTGGATTTTTTCCAGGAAGAAATGTTTCATTATAAGTAAATCAGATATACCTTATCCTAGTGAATATCTTTCAGATTATACCTATTTGATAGTATAACATTCATAAATACCAAAAAAATGTATATAAAATTTTATAACCATCTTTTATGGACTCTTGTGATAAGGGAAATTTGATGAGAAAGCTTCTGTCTCTGTAAGAATTTACTGTCAATTTCTAAATGGGCCTTACCATTCAGTATTCATAAACCCTTTCCAAAATATGATTTCATGTTTAGGCATAAAAATATATTTGAAGGCTGGGTGGTGGTGGTACATGCCTTTAATCTCAGCACCCAGGAGGCAGAGGCAGGCAAATCTCTTTGAATTTGAAGCCTGCAGCTTGTTCTACAGAGGAAATTCTGGAATAGGCTCCACAGCTACATAAAGAAACCTCTTGAAATTCGTGTGTGTGTGTGTGTGTGTGTGTGTGTGTGTGTGTGTGTGTGTGTGTGTGTGTTAAAACCTGGTGGGAATGGCAAAAGAGATATTTATATTTGTTTTTAAAATTAGTCATGCACCTGCCTATCTACCTTTATGATAAGATTATCCATAATGAAATTCAATAATTTTAGTTCAATTTTAAAGCTAAGATAGCAGTAAATACTATACTTCCAGGATAATGCAACATTAAGTTCTTGATAGCAATAGAAGATATTATTGCTATTAACATTCATACCAGAATATGTATCAAGCAGAGGGTGTTTTCCTATCTAAACATTGAGATTGTAAACATTGTAAATGCTATAGCGCAGGAACAAATACAGTTCTTAATATTTCTAGAAACATAATAAGGCAATGTAGATACTTATAACAAATTTGCAAAGCCATATTTTTATATTGGTCGCAGCATTTTCTGAATTCTTCTATAACGATTTCTTTTCTAAAGAGTAAGCTCTGTCAACTTGAAGAAAATGACTATCTCAAATAAATGACCATGTTTCATTTTTATCTTAAAAACCTGAAAATGACATTTAATTGAGCAGAAAATTTAGAGTCATGGCCTCCCCTTGAAGGATCAAATAAAACTCACCATAATACTTTGAAGGAGATTATATTTTGCTTGCACAGATTTTTATTGCAATGTGAACATTAAAGTTAGATTAATTATGTATTTGCCTATTTTTAATCATATTTTATTCTCTTTTAGTTTGCAGAATTCAATTAGCAAGATACAAGAGTGAAGACAAAACTGTGAGATTCAAAGAGGCATCTTCAAGTCTCAGTGACAAACAACTCTCACAGGAAAAAATAAAGGAAAAGCACAGCGATAGCTTTTCTCCAGAATCTCACACATTCACACATGAAAAGTATCACAGAAAAGCCAGCCGGAAACTATCTTTTGATAAACGCCATTGCAGGGAGTATAGATATGCACATGGTTGTGAGAGTTTTAGGTATCAAATTACTTCCATTCCTCCAAGTTCTGAGTCTTCCACCTCTAATGTATCATCACTTGTCAGCAGCCCAAATTCTAAGAGTCGTAAGTCTGCCACAAGACAGAAGACACGAAGAAGTATTACATATTCTTTGGATGTGGAAACTCAAAGATGCACCAGATGTTTTATGGAAATTAGTAACTCTTCTTTTCATAAATGCCCCACACATTCTGATGACTCTGACTCGGACTCTCCTTTACATGAACAGATTTCATCATATTCTAAATATTCTCTGCGCTCTAAAACTACTAGACACTTCAAGACTTCTCGAAATAGCCCTTTATCTCAGTCTCTGGATCCTAAGCATCATGTGGGTATGCGCTGCGCTCTGCACAGGGAAGATTTCAGACATTCTGTGGATTCTACCTCTTATTTACATTGTGAAAGTTGTTCAGCTCTCCGAAATCTTAAGAGCTCTGCTGATACACATACCATTCCTATAAAATCTAAACAAATCATGGGCCAACATAGTACCCATGGCCACATATTGTCAACACCAGTAAGATTGTCTGAAAGTGAAAGCAAGTTCAATCTTACTACCCAACCTCAAAATAAGGATAATCCTGATGACAGCCTTTTTAAATTTATCAGTGCTAGAAATATCAACGATGAGGCTGATGTTGAAGAGGAATGTCTTTCAAAGGATGAGACAGACCAAGAATATGAGACAAATACTGAAGATGAAACAGATGCTGAAGATGAAACAGACACTGAAGATGAAGATAACAACAAAGATAAGAAAGATCCCAAAGACAAATCTGACCCTGATGGCAGTGATCCTAAAGATGGAAACTCTGAAAATAATACTGATAGCAATACTGGGTCTGATCCTAATGGTGCTTCTGGGCCTACAAGTGGATCTGCTTCCAGCAATGATGGTGACTCTAAAAATGTAACTGATCGTAACAATGAATCTGACCCTGCCTCTGATAATGCTTCAAACAGTGATGTTAACTTGAAATATAGCACTGATTTAAACAATGTTTCTGATATGGCAGAAGATTTCAATCAGCACAATAATGACACCAAGAGTAGCACAAATCCAAACTCTGCCTTTGGAAACAAAAATAGAACTGTGATGGACTACATTTCTGGTTCCAATAGTGTTGTTGTCCCTAGCAAAGACAATAGAAAAGGAAATATTTGCTCTGAGACTATTAGACCAATTTCCCATAATCTTGACTTTACAAAAAATGAGACTGATCCAAATAACAATCCCTTCCTCTCAAACAGCCATGGATGCCTAAATGATCTTGAGTCTAACTATAATACCAAACTCAATAATGCTGCTAGTCACAATGTTGTTAATCCTAACCATATTGCTGAGCCTAACAATGGCACAGAACCTACTAGCACTGCTATTCACAAACTAACAGCTGCCCTAAAATATTACTCAGACTTTAATGTTGTCACAGGGTTTACATACAAAGTAAGGTCAAGTTTTCTAGTCACCCAAAACTATTTTGGCAAAAAGAAATGTGCTACTAGACCCAGCTTTGCATTTAGCATTATCAATGCCAATGATACTAGCAACATCACTAGCTATACTGGTGCTATTAGCTCTCAGTTTACTGCCAGAAAAAACTATGCCCCAGAAAATAAACATTTCCCTAGATTTAGTCATTTTAATGGTTTCAGCATTACCATCAAAGATAACCAGAAAGCTAATAATTCTATTAGTATCAGCAATATTAACATTCTCACTGATACTGAATTAAAAACCAGTTCCATGTCATCTAGTTTTAAAATTGTTTATGGAACTGTCTCAAATTTTATTGCTGGCACAAATCATACTTCTTATCCTATTTTTTTGATAACCTCTGAATTTTATGATTCACTTGAACTTGGTAGAGCTTACATAATTTTTGATAACCAAAATTTTAGTGCTCAGTTCCAAAACTCTGCTGGATACACATACTCTGATACTTCTAAGTATGCCTCTGGGTCAGTGGACTCCCTTGATGCCAAAGAATCTGGCTTTTTAAAAGATTTTTGTAGGGTCCAGAATCCAATTGGCATCAAGGATCCTTCTCTTTTCAAGATTCTTTCCAATCAAAATATTCCACTCTCTAGCTTTGATGTTATAGTGGAAGCTGAGCTACCAGATGTTGTGAAGTTTGCTATATCATCAGGTGCTGTGAATCAATTATTTAAGGTAAGTTTACGTAAACATACATTTCAAGTTAATTCTCTCTTGTAATTTTTAGTGTTAGGTTATTGAACATGAATCAAACGTATTTTACTTAGTTGGATATATAAACTGTGGAATAGAGGAAAAATGTATCCAGTATTTCTTGACATGGGAAATTCTCTAGTATGATTTTCAATAGAAAATATTCATCTTCTATACAATTGGTAAATGGAAAAATAGGTGAATGGGCTGTAATAGACTACTATACTTTTCTATTTTCTTAGCAGTGTATTAATAGTCCATAAATGTAAACCTGATCACAAGCGAGTAAGTTTTTACACATGTATTGCCCACATGTACGCTTGATAGACAGAAGGGAGTATGGAGGGAAAGGGACAGAATGAAGGGTGAAGAAAGAGAAGAACAATTAAAATTTATCTTAAATATTGTGAATGAAATCATTTAACCAAAATCAACTTTGAAAGCACTAATCTTTTTAAGGATATTTTGAAGTACTTTATGAATTCTAAACTCTGATTTACTTTTAAATAAGTAGTCATTGAGTTATTTTGGTAACATACCAGAAAACAAAGCCCCCTAGTAGCTTTACTAAATTTAGTTTAAAATGTTTATCTTATTTTTCTTTATAATAAATAAACCTATATTTTATAAAGTATTTCCTCTAATAGTCTACATTACATGTGAAAATTAAGATTGCTAAAGTATATGGAGAACTATTTTTGGCAGTAACAAAGTATTATTATTTTGTAAGTAACTTTACCTAAGCATTATCAATAAAGCATAATTAATTTGATGCACATTGAATTTCATCCCTTTTATACATTAAATAAGGTAAATAAGCTTAAATTTGATTTTAGTGTCTGTGTACAAATGTTCAGCTTCATATAATTTGTTTTCCATAAAATAAGTAAATGAATATAACTACACATTTAGAGTACATCACAAATTCAAGTAGCCAAAACAGAAGTACAAAAAATATCTCCTTAACGCTTTTACTTTAATAGAGAACAATTCTATGGTTTTTACCAAGAGATACCATCTTCCTAGAAACAGCAAGTATGGTTTTTATGTTTTTCTTACATAAACAAAGTTAATATTTATAAATTATAAGTAATAAAATAGTATTGCTCAGGTAAATTTAAAATGTAAAGAGTTCTTTTTTCTTGTTTTTCCAATGATTTATCTCAAGTGAGCCTTTGTTTCTATTAGAATGAAAAAAATTAATGTTTTTGTAGTATATTTATGTACTGTAATATCATTTGATAAAACACATGTAATAATGACACATACTAAACTATGGATGAAACTTACACACATTGCATTAAGTCAAAGAAGACAGACATAAGCACCTACATGTTTTAGGATTCCATTTAGGTAGCATAGGCTAGACTAAACAAGATCATAGACACAGAAATTTATTATTGGGATGTGAAAGCATTGCTTTAAAGGTTACAAAGTTTGGGAAATATAGTTATTTTGTGGTTAAAATCGTGGCATTAAGAACAGTTTTTTTGAACTAAGGGTGACAAGATGAAATATATCTACAAAAACAGATTGCCTTTACATTAAAAACAAATTTTCCAAGTACAAGGCATTGATTTCTCTGAAGTATGATAAAAAATGAGCTTTTCATGGACTATGTATCCAAAAAAAATACTATGCATGGCATATTTTCTAATGTTTATACCAGGGCTATACAATTAAAATACTTGCAAACAATTGAAATATTTTCACTGGTGATGAGCAGGCTTCATGGTAAATTGTGAATAGCTTTAGAAATAATGTATTTGACATACCTTCTAAAACACAGTATTTTCTGTAAGACTGGGTGATTGCCTTCCCTTAGTCATTTATGGTCTATATTTCCCTGGTTTATTCCATGTTCACATATACCCATTGAAAACAACAATTGTTAATAGATCATGGGTGCCTTTCATTAATACATTTAACAAAATGTACTTGAAAGAATTTACACTTTTCTTTCAATCATAAGTTAACTAAAACAACCAACCCATGTCCAGCATATAAAAGTAAAATATATGCACCTTTTAATTGAACCATTTAATAGACATTTAATAATTAAAACATTCTGTAAACTAAAACTTAAAGTCTAAGTGTAAAACATACCTGGTAGCATCTGAAGAACCTGCAGTCTACAAACATTCATAGAAAACAAGTAGACACTTGATATAACAGGTAAATGAAAACAAATGAAATAGCTTCTCTCTGAGTCTCCAGAGTATTTTGAAATGTTTAAAATATTTTGATCACAACTGATCAAATTATATGTGTAGGTTATCATTTTGTGCTACTAGTTTTAGAAATTTTTAATGATATCCTAATTTCCAAAGTTAACTCTTTTATAGTAATGGCAAATTTCATCTTTAGTAGAATTAGAACTACATTACTAGATGATGTCACTTAATACATTATCTAAAATTAGATTATAAAAGCAGAAGTAATACAATTCCATATCTGATGACAGATTTGAATGACTTGCAAGAACTGCATTAAAGCCATTCAGAGTCAGCATTTGTATTTACAGTAGAATGTTTGAAGTGCAAAATGATTAATAACAGTGAACAGTACAATACATTCAGTGAATATAAGCTAGAAAGTTATGGATATGGAGTAGGCATTTCCACTAATAAATGTCTGCACATAACAATCAAATGTGCTTTTTGTACTGAGGTTCAGTTAATACATCTAAAATACACACTAAAAATTAATCAATATTTGAGATATGCAACAGATAAGGCACTGTTTTTGAAAGACTAGAAATTACAATATAACATTATCAAAAGGAAAATAATATTAAGTAGACAAAAGTTGTTGGAATTGTACTTTTAGGTACTATCCCTAGTATATCATGTTCTTCCTGATCTTATAATCATGTTGTTGGATTTTTCTACTCTTTTACTCATTGTTCTTTTAGGGCTTGTCACCCAGCTTCTGAATAAATACACACAAGAAGACTTATTTTTACTTATAAATGTCCAGCCTTAGCTTGGCTTGCTTCTACCCATCTTTTCCTGAATCATCCCATCTACATTTCACCTCTGGGCTTTTATTTTTCTCTATTCTGTATACCTTTCTTTACTTCTTACTCTGTGGCTTGCTGTGTAGCTGGGTGGCTGGCCCCTGGAGTCCTCCTTAACCCTCACTCCTCAATGTTTTCTTTTCAGATTTTTCCTCATATTTATTGTCTCTGCCTGCCAGCCCTATCATTTCTCCTGCCTAGCTATTGGTTTTTCAGCTCTTTATTAGACCAATCAGGTGTTTTGGGCAGACAATGTAACACATCTTCACAAGTTTAAACAAATGCAACATAAAAGAATGCAAGACATCCTTGAATCATTAAACAAATGTTCCATAGAGAAAAACAAATTAACACATGTTCAACTAATATTCCACAACTTTTCCCTTTTTTGAGTAAATGAACATGAAAGGTTTTAACTTTAACATACTAAAACTACAAAAAACAGTTATCAAGTAAGAATTACATTTACAATATTCAGTCCATTTGTAGTCTGTAAATTCAGAGAAAATAATCCATTACCTATCATATCTTAGTAAATCCAAAGTTTTATAAATAATTTACTTTCTATCATAACTAAGGAAAACTGCAGTTATAACTATCTAGTCTGCAATTCAATCAAAGATGCCAGAAGGATATAATATTAACTAACAACAGAGACATTTGGCTGCCTGGACAGTCACCCAATGTTCTTCTGAAATATTGAGACATTTGCGTTCAGCCTTCAGGCCTAGAATATTAGGCAGACTCTTTTATGAAACACAAATTTTGAAGGACTGGCAAAGTTCACCAGTCACTTTCCTGTGGGTCCTGAATGTGCATTCTGTACAGCATAATGTTAGGCAGTCCAGGAAAGAGCAGTTACTTGCCCAGGTGGTAGTCTTACTTCATTGAAAATAAACTCCATATGGATTTTATTCAATGGTCATCATCCTTTTATGAAGTAAATTGATGCTGTCATAAGCAGATGTGTCGCATTAAGTTTAGAAAACATTGTAAAATCATATTTTATAGGTTTTTTTAAAGTTTTTTAAGTGTTTGAAGATCAGCTGTCTAAAATACAGCTGTTTAACCTTGAAAACATACCTAATATGACTGTAAGTTTAATTAACTACTAACCTCATCTCTTAATTATACATTGCATTTTAAATGAGCTGCATAAGCACAATACACCAAGAGTAGACACATATATACAGTTTAACAAAATAATTAAATTTGTATAAATATTCCAAAATTCATGCCAAAGCAAAATATCTGAGATTAATAGTTGTCATTTTATCCTATATTACTATATTCCCCTAAATGGTAACAAATATCCATAACCCATCAAACAACCAAAGACCACCCACCCCATCTCTTGGGAATGTGGGCATTGTGCTCTAGATTTCTTTCAGTAATCTGTGGGAGAAGGGATCTTTAGAGGTACCTGATAAAATTGAGATGATTAAGTCCTGGGAAGACCAGGACTTTTAGCAGCTGTCCTTTGCTTATCATCAATCAAAAAATTCAAAATCAACATGGTATTTCCCATCTCTGTGTGGCTTATTCTTTTTATATTACTTTACTTCTCTCTTTAAAACCTTTTTAAACTATTTGTTTCTATGACTGTCTATTTTCAATTTATTTTCTTAGCACTATGCACATTGTTAAACATATTATAACCTGTTCAGGTTTTTTTTCTGTTTGGATCTGTCTTTACTGTATATCTATGATCATTTAAGCTGCTAAGCATCATAGCTAGAACATCAGCATAGGTTTGGAGGTTAGCTCTGCTCGCTTCTGAGCCTGTGAAAGCCAAGCCTAAAGTTCTCAGCAGGGTCTAATGTGTCTTTGGCTTAGAACTGCATGCAACACCCCTAGCTGTGAAATCCCATTGCCCTGCACTGTGGCAGGCGCAGGTGGCATTTTTTAACTTAGTTTTTTGGTTCTGATATAGCATGAAAAAAAAGCTGTTTTAAGTGCTCTGCTCTAAGTCAGAATTTTATTTTAAAAGGAGCAGTATCAGTTTTATCTTTCTTTTTTTCTCCAGATTTCTCAGGCCTTACAGATATTGGAGCATCATGTTGGCATGCCAAAATGTTATTTGTTTTGTTTTGTTTTTACTCTTTTGGCTCTCTGGGGGGCTGGTTACCCAGCTCCCAAATAAAATACACATATAGAGACTTATTCTTAGTTATGAATGTCTGGCCTTACCTTGGCTTATTTGTAGACAGCTTTTCTTAAATTATCTCATTTGCCTTTCACCTCTGAGTTTTTATATTTCTCTATTCGATATACCTTTTACCTTTTTACTCTGTGGCTTGCTGTGTAGGTCGGTGGCTGGCCTCCTCTCTTCCTTTTCTCTCTCCTTGATCCTCTTCCCAGATTTCTCCTCGTATTTATCTCTGCGTGCCAGCCCCACTTATTCTCTCTCCTGCCTAGCTATTTTTCAGCTCTTTATTAGACCAATCAGGTGTTTTGGGCAGGCAAAGTAACAGAGATTCACAGAGTTAAACAAATCCAACATAACAGAATGCAACACATCTTTGCATCATTAAACAAATGTTCCATAGCAAAACCAAATGTAACACATCTTCAACTAATATTCCACAACAGAGGGACATTTTTAAGTTTAATTATTTTGGTTAATAGCCCTTAAAACAGATGTTAAATGCCGACATACTCCACAGAATACAATGTCCTTCTAAAAATAAATGCCCCTCAGTGTATCTACATAGTGATAATCAATTTGTCCACTCCTGGCTTTTTATGAGTATGCTATATTTTTTTACAGTGGAAGATGTGTTTCTTAGAAATTTTCATTCTGAGATACCACAAAAGAACTCCTGTTCAAAGATAAAGGCAACTTGCTCAAGGTCTGTTAATTGTTCAACTTCTTTACTAAGAGCACCATCAGTGTACCAGATATTACCATAAAACAGCTATTTGATATAAGAATTTAACATTTTTCCATGTTAGTAAAATGCTTGATGGTCTCTTAGTGTTATATTACTTGTCAGATATGATTTTTATCTTTCATATTTTTGTAGTGTTTAGTTATTGAACTAGGGCACTATTGTGTTAAACAAGTCATCTACCATTTAACTTCAACTATAACTAATATGGGGACTTGAAAATCTTCAAATGAGATATATTAAACTGCATTGTATTCTCCTTTTGGTATAGTTAAAGGCATCAAATATAACTAAAGTATTCTCTCTAAGAATTCCGAGATGAAAAAAACAAAGCAGTCCAAAAAAAAAAAAAAAAAAAAAAAAAAAAAAAAAAAAAAGGCAAGAAAAAGAAAAGAAAGAAAGCCACTATTAATGTAAATCTTTAGTTGTTCTCTGGATAATCTGGATAATTTATGATAAAAATATCACCATTAATCTTATAAAAGATAAAGATTTTTGTCAGGTGATATGGCACATGCCTTTAACTCCAGCACACCAGAGGCAGAAACAAGCAGAGTTGTGTGAGTTCAGCATAGCCTCAACTACATAGCAAGTTCCAGATACACTACCAAAGGCTCCGTAATGAGACTCTGTCTCAGAAATGAAAAAATAAATTTAAATTTTGTTTAAACTTTTCTCTGTATTTATGTGATATGGGTTTTCTGAGCCAGATACAAACCTACGAGATATAGGTGAGGAATCCAAAGTGAACCTGTTGTCCGAAGTTCCAAGTAAGGGAACTTATCTTATGTATAGAGAAATTAATGCCTGTGATATTTCTGTAAGAACTTCAGATCATAATTGCCCTGATTCTTCAGGGTTTCCCTTATAGCTCTCTCTTTATTATAGCATGAGAGCTGAATATTTCATGTAGTAAATTTTATTCTACCAATATTAACTGGTAACACCTAAATAAAATACATAGTAGTTGACAATGAAGAAAGAAAATAGTGTTATAGGGCTTGAAATGACAACTTATAGTTATATAATATTCTCAACCGTAAAAAAATACTGTTTGTTAATTATGAGTTGTAAGCAAAAATTCAGACAACTTCTATACTTAATTTATTCAAAATATTATTTAATTCAAAAGGTTGAGAATGAAAAGATGGGTAAAACTTGACATTATTCAAGCACTTAGTAATAAAAAATAAAATTCTATATAGTTATGTTATCATTATTTGAGATGAAGAGTTAGAAGCATAGTTATGTAATTATTCCATGATTACACAGCTATAAAATAAGAGCATATAATTAATTAATTTGTATATTAGATAAAACATTCCATTGTAGCAGTCAAATATGGTAAACATAGCATTAACCTAATATACATGTAAGTTACACAGTAAACATCACTATGGTCTTATCTTAGTATTTTAAGAAACAGTATTATTCCTATTACTATAAGGTAATCTTAGCAGTTTCTTGGGTAAGAACTTGAAATCTCCTAGGGTCACAATATCAAACATTTTCTGTTAAATAAACTATTTAAAGTACTTTAAGAAGAATACATTTTTCTTTTATTGTCACTTATAACTCCCTAGTTTCTTTTTATCCTGTTGTTGCAGCTCAGCCTCCAAACAGGTAGCAGACAAAACGTTGGCTTTGATTAATGAAAAGAATACCTTGAGATGGAAAAGACTAAAGCACAACCAAGAAGGTTCTGAGGATATGAGCAAATAACTTCAAAATGAACTACAGAGATCCCTGAAAAATGTTTATTTTATGTTTATTCTTAGATATTCTCCCCATTATATGTCCATGCTTTTATTGTCTGTTGTGGCAATAGATATTTCAAAGTTCCATGTTGCACTTGCCACATCCATATTTCTTACATGTGGCAGACTCTGGCATTAAGAAAAGGACATACTATATTCCCCTCCAAAACAAACAAAAATAAATTTTGTTAAGCATTCAAAATTCAGACATGCTTTCACCCAGAAATTCTTCCCTGTATTCTCAAGAGCATAAATTTACCATTTAAAATATTTAAGACATATTTTACTTACTATTGTGATGACCATTCTAGACTTAAAAGAACCCATACTAAATCTATATTTTATTGTTAATCTTAATTGTTATTAATGTTTTGTGAGTATGGAGCTCAAAATTAAAATAGTTAAGACTCATCAGTATTGTGCAGAGTTTGTTTAACTTTCTATTTATCTCATTCAAGTAAAGCTATCTATGGATCCTTCTGAAACAAACAATAGGTTGTATAGGACTTAACAAAATAGCTGAAAAACAATTGAAATAAAGGAAAATTTATTTCCTTTTCATTTAGAAGGCAGAGCCTGGTTTGTAGGTATACTGAAACACCTCCATTTTTCTTTATTTATTTTTTGGTTATTTGAGACAGGGTTTCTCTGTATTGCTTTGGAGGTTGTCCTGGAACTAGCTCTGTAGACAAGGCTGGCCTCACTCACAAAGATCTGCCTGCCTATGCCTCCCTCCAGAGTGCTGGGATTAAAGGAGTGTGCCACCATCACCCTGTAACACCTCCTTTGACTGTTGACTTGCAGGTACACTACATACTTAGGCAATCAAGTCATGCTAATTGAACAAAAATTTACATAAGATACAGACAGTTAATACACTGTGTACGCTACTATCCATTACTTAAATTTAAGTGTCTTCTCCAGCTAGCCAAGTTTCTTATTTTTTCTATGTTTTACTTGTTTTACACACAAACACACATACACATTGTTCACTTTCATATCTTCCTTAAACATAATTACTCCCTTCATAAGACTCATATAAACAGTATGGATTGACTTCATTCTCAAGTTTAAGTTATAGACCATCCAATAGAGATGTTAGTACATTTGAGGAACTACAAATAGTTTAGCATAGAGTTCGTGATGTAGATGAGGGGGGCTATAGTAACTCACATTGGGAACAAATGCAAAACCCTGTTTACCATAATATAAAATAAGACTTCTCTCAGAAAACAGGTAATTCTTAATAACTTAAAGCAGAGTAATAATATGATCTGACTGAGCTGCAAAGAAATCAGTTTATTTGTGGTGTGGAGGGTAGAATTTAGAGGAAACAGAGATAAGGGGTCTAGCAAGCCTGTCTCCCTACATTAGTCTAAACTTTAACTTGAATTGTCTTGAAATTAGGCAGTAGGTAGTAAAAATGGAGAGGAGAGAAAAGTGTGCTTGAGGTATTAAAATAAGAATGACTTAAATTTGCTGAATAATTGGATATAGGAAAAAAAGAAAGAAATATTTAAGAGAACTACTCATATTTCTGATGATGCGAATGATATTGGTAGTATGGTTAGTCAGAAAAAGAATTAAGGAATATTGTGTGTGCCTGAGGAGATAGAGTTACATTTGACTTAAAATTTAGATTCCTGAGTAACATGTAAAATGATATCCTTGGCCTTGCACAATTCTCAGCAGCTAAAAGTGCCTACTATCATTCCTGATGATCCAAGTTTGAACCCTGAAACCTACAGGATGGGAGGAAAGAACCAACTCCTGTCCTCTGACCTTTGCACATATGCACACACACACACACAAAGTATAAATAAACATAATTTAAAAATCAAAGTTAAAAATGTAAATGAAATTTATGTTCCAAATGTATCTAGCATAAGACCAGAATTTAAGTACCCTCCATGAAAAAACACAACAACAAAAACAACCATAACAATGTTAAGAATGCCTTGTTTTAAATTTCTAGAACCTTGCATCTTATTCTTATATTATGTCAGTGAGTAAAACCTAAACAAGAAAGTAGCAAACTAAAACTACAGGTTTAAACGGAACATAAAATAAAATTTCATTGATTTTTGAGCCTTTTCTGCATAATCATAAATTACATACAAATAACTTTTCTTTTTTTCTTTTTATTTCATTTTATTCAATGGCAAATTTCTTTGGAAATGATGTTTCTTCTAGCATTCAGCACACACTGAATATATATATTAAATTCAGTAAATTTTACAAAGCAAGTTTTCAGAGTTACTCAACTTGGTCTCCTTGAAGATACTATTGATTCTGTAAAATAAAACAACAAAATTGTCAATATATGGGAATGATATGTCATAAGGCTCTAACATGCTCTCCAGAGCTCCACTATGGTCCTTTTTTACTTGGCTTCAGGGTTTCTGAAGTTGTGGCAGGTTATATATTCACATACGAAGATTTGGAGCTAGGTGCACAGAAGAGAGAAAATGTTTGCTGTTTATCTGTCTGGATCTGGGTTACCTGATTCAATATATTTTATAGTTCCACCCAATAATCTGTAAATTTCCAATATTACTTTTTTAACTGCTGAACACCATTCCATAGAGTATCTGGACAATATTTTCAATATGTAGAACATCTAGATTGATTACATTTATTCACCATTGTGAATAGAGCAACAGTGAACAATTGATAAATAAATATATGTAGTAGGTTGTCAATTCCTTTAGTCATTTGCCAAGAAGCAGTATAGCAGGTTCATATGATAGGTTTATTTTTAGCTTTTGGATAATTATCACACATATTTGCAGAGTGGCTGTACCAGTTTGCAGTCCTGCCAATAGTAAATGATGGTTTTCCTTTCCTTGTATGCTCTGCATTTATTTTAATGCCTTTAGTCATTCTAACTGAGGTAAGATACAATCTCAAAGCTATTTTGATTTTCATTTATCTAATTTCTAAGGCTGATGAATGTTTTTGAGATATTTCTTAACCATTTTTCTTTCTTTTGTGAACTCTTTGTTTAGATTCATAGCCCATTTATAAAATAGGCCATATGGTTTATGAGTCTTTTTCTGACTTCTTCATATATACATATATCTTGGATATTAATCTTCTATCAGAAGTAAAGCTGACAAAGATTCTCTTCACTCTTGATTGTTTCCTTAGCTGATCAGAAGCCTTTTAGTTTTATTAGGTTCTGCTTGTCAGTTGTTGGTTTCAATTCCTGGGTAATTGGAGTCCTTCTCAGAAATCTATTTCTTCACCTGTATCTTGTCTGGTACTTGCTGGCTATTTTTTTCTAGCTGGCTATTTTTTTTTTCAGGTGAACATCAAGGTCTTTGAGTCATTTTAGTTAATTGTTGTTAAGGGTGATCATGCAGACATCCATTTTTCGTAACATCACTTTATTCATGAAACTATCTTTTCTCCAGTGTATATGTTTTTGTTAGCTTTGTCAGATATTAGATGGGTGTAGTGATGATTACTCAATTTTATTCTATTGGTTTACATGCCTGTTTTTGTGCCGGTACCATGCTAGTACCTCCAATATTGTTCATTTAATTGTGACTGCTTTGGCTATCTGCAGGCTTTTAGTTCAAAATTAATGTTAGAATAATTTATTTTTTCTATTTCTGTGTAGAATTGGAGAAGGATTATTTTTTATTGGATTGCATTGCGGCTGAATAGCTCTTACTATAATACTCATTTTCATAATGTTAATTCTACCATTTGTGAACATGGGTGTGTCATTTCATTCCTATTGTCTTTCTCAACCTTTCTTCAGAGATGTTTTAATTAAAGATGGTTTTGTTTAAATTCCTTTGTTGCGTTTACTCCTAGATATTTTCTTGAGGATGTTGTGAATGAGTGTTTGTCTATAATCTTTTTCTCAGTGTATTTGTCATTGTTGTATCAGAAAGTTTTTTTTAATGTAATTCTCATCATGAAAGTTTGCTGAAAATATTGCTTATTTCTAGACATTTCCTGGTCTTTTATTTATAATATCATGTAATCTGAAAATAGGGATTGTTTGACACCTCTTTACCTGTTTCTACTCCTTTAATTCCCTTTCCTTCCTTATTGCTCCTGCTAGTTCTCTGAAAACTCCATTGAAAAATGATAGATTGTTTACATACTTGTTGCCTTCCTGATTTCAATAGGGTTGCTTTGAGTTTTCTCCATTTAGGATGATGTTGGCTGTGGGTTTCTCATATACAAACCTCAATCATCTTCATGAGTTGTTTTCAAGGTCTTTTACTTGTGTTTCTCTTTTGTTGGAATATTCAAGACTTTTTGTAGTAGGATAGCTGGGTTCTGGGGCCAAGGTTCATATTGTGTTGGCTGTTGTTTCTTGTGTTTTTATGTTGGCCTCTATACAGTTGTGTTTGAGGTAATTAGAAGTATAAGTACCCATTTTTTTAATTAATATTTGTTAGATAGGTGTTTTGTTCTTTGATTGCTGTTTCCTCACTGATCTTCTAGTCTGTGTGGCCTGGGCTTCTCTCACTTTGGTCTCTGGTAGAGTGAGGAGTCTACACCCCAGTTGGAGGCTGGGGTAAGGCAACTAGAAGGACACAGGACTTACAATTGGGTGTGGGGTGCTAAAATAGTGAGAGACTGGGGAAGCTTGGTGTGCAGGCAGTCTACCTGGACTTTTACTAGTCTACTTGGTCTCTAGTAGAGTGGGGAGTCTCTGCTCTAATTGGAGGCTGGGGTATGGCAACTAGGAGGGTGTGGGACTAGAGGGTACAGTAAGAGGACATCAAAATTGTGAGATAGTGGGGGAATTTGGCAGGCAGGCAGCCTACCTGGACTTCTCTCAATCTGTGTGGCGTCTGGTAGAGCAAAGAGTGTACATCCCAGTTGGTGGCTGTGCTTTTCTTGGACAGGCTGGTCTCTGGCAGAGTAGAGAGGCCTCTGTCCCAGGTTAAGTTGAAATATGACAACTAGGATGGTAGGAGACTAGGAATAGAATGAGCAGAGGCCGAGAAAGTGGTGGAGTTTGGTGGGTAGGTAGCCTACCTGGACTTCTTCCAGTGTGATTAGTCTGTAATAGTACAGACAGTCTCTGCCCCTGTTGGATTCTGTGGTACAAGTAGAAGGGTGGGGGACTGAGAGTAGGGTGGCAATATGTAGAGATAGTGAGAGGGTGGAAGTTTAGAGGATAGGCAGCCCACCTGGACTTTTCCTAGTCTGCAAGGTGTTGTCTCCACCCCAGGCTGGTCTCTGCTATAGCAGAGTCTCACTCCATTTGGGGATTGGTGTATGGCCACCAAGAAAGTGAGGGAATGTGGATAGAGTTGGCAGAGGTGGAGAGAATGAGGGAGTTTGGTGGGCAGGCAGCCTACCTAGACTTTTTCCAGTCTACTTAGCCCCTGGTAGAGTAAGGAGTCTCTGCCCTTTTGGAGGCTGGGACACAGCAAGTAAGACAGCATAGAACTATGGGTAGGTTGAGGAAAAGCTGAGTTACATCATATATATATATATATATATGAAAAAAATTTCTGTTGTTATCCATTAAGTCTGTTTGATTTTCATGTATGAAGTCATTCAGTTCTGATGTTTCTCTTTCTCAAGTTAATCTATCTACTAGAGAACATGTATTAAATCACCTCCTATTAACCGGTTGCTGTTACTATGTCTTTAATTATGGTAGTGTGTTTTTCATAAAACTAAATTCCCTGATTTTTGGTACATATACATTTGCAATTATGTCTTCTTGATTAGAATGATGTGTCCTCTTCATCTTTTCTGATTAGTCTTATTTTGAAGTCTGTTTTTGTCAGATATAAGATAGCAACACATGCTTATTTTCTGGTCTGACTTGATTAGTCTAGCTTTTGTTTTGTTTTCCTTCTTTTCACTTTAAGATATTACCTACCTTTGAAGCTTGGTTTCTTGTAAATAACAGAGGTAGATTTTGGTTGGTTTTTAATCCAGTCAGCTAGCCAATTCATTTGATTGGAGGATTGAGGTAATTAAGACATTATTGAAGGAAGTCTGTTGACTGAAGCCATTTAGTTTTTGTTTATTGTTTTGTTTTGTTTTGGAGGGTGTTTCCTGTTTGTGTTTCTATAATTATAGCATCATTTATTGCCTTTCTACAGTTTCTTGATCCCTTCCCTATGCTCATTTTTTTCTTCAATCAGAAGTATTGTTTCCTACCTCCAGTTCAGGGTTCTTTCAATCATGGAAACACTTTTCTTTCTCCTTCCTCTATGGTAAATTGTTGTTTAACCTTCTTCATATTGATTGTGCTTTAAACTACAAGTATACCCTGTGCTTAGGCAATAAACTGGGGTGAATTCTGTTCCCCCAGGCAAAGGCTCTGCTGCTGCCACTAAGAGGTAGTTCTAACTAAATATTGCTTCTAATAAAACTTGACATTCAAAGGCTATAGTGAAAAATCTGTGAGCTCAGACAGTTATAATAGCAACTGGCTAACTTTCTCTCTTGGCTGGTGTTCTGGAAGTGACCCCTTTCACACTGTTTCAACTAAAAAAAACCCCACACCATGTTCCTCCCTGTCAATCAGTTGCTATCCCCACTTCTCTGAGACAAGGTTAATTTTGTTTAATACACCTAAATGCAACACATCTTTACACAGTTAACAAATGCAGTACAAACAGATATAACACATCTTTACTTAATTTTGAGAGGCAGCATAAACAAATTTAACACACCTTTGCATAGTTAAAGTAACATTCCAAAACAGAAAATAGTTTTGATGGTTGCTGTAGTCTAATTGGGCAGTCATGGTCTATTGGAATACAGAATACATTACTCTAGGCTCATTTGGCTTCTAGTGTTTCCAGAGAATTAAGATTTTATTTTAATGGGTTTTCGTTTGTATGTGACTTGTGGTTTGTTGTTACTGTTCTTGCAATTTTCAATTCTCTTTCTTTGTCCTATGTATTTAATGTTTTAACTATGATAAACCATGTGGAGGTTGTTTTTATGGTCTCCCATTTTGTTTTCTGTGTACCTCTTATATCTGTATGGGTATGTCTTTGATTAGTTTGGAGATGTTTTCTTCTATTATCTTGTTTAAAATCTAGTTTGTGCCATTGACTGGAATTCTCTCTTATTTATACCTTTAATTAGAAGATTTTGTCTTTTCATTGTGTCCCATAATTTCTATATGTTCCTTACCAGTGCTTTTTAAAATTTAACTGATATTTCCTCTTAACTCCTCTCCTCCTGTTATGTGCCCACTTCATTTCCGTTTGTCATTCAGGGTCTGTGGTAAATCACTCAGGAAGATTTTTTTTCTAGTTCCATCTATTTGCCTGCAAATTTCATGATGTCATTGCTCCATCGTTGGAAATGTATCACTTTTTTAAAATCCATTCTTCGGTTGAGGAGCATCTAGGTTGTTTCCAGGTCCTAGCTATTATGAGTAACACTGCTATGGACATAGTTGAGCAAGTGTCCTTTTGATATGATTGAGCATCTTTTGGGTGTATGCCCAAGATTGGTAATGCTGGGTCTTGAGGTATATTGATATACAGATTTCTAAGAAACTGCTGTATTGATTTCAAAAGAGGCTGTACATGTTTTCAGTCCCACCAGCAGTGGGGGAATGTTCCCCTTATCCACATCCTCTCAAGCATAAGCTGTCATTAGTGTTTTTGATCTTAGTCATTCAGATAGGTGTCGAATGGAATCTCAGAGTCATTTTGATTTGCATTCTCTGATGATTAAGAATGTTGAGTGATTCCTTAAATGTATTTTGCCCATTTGAGTTTCTTCTGTTGAGAATTCTACTTAAATCTGTACCCCATTTTTATTGGATAATTTAGTATTTTGATATTTAGTTTCTTGAGTCCTTTATATATTTTGGAGAGCAGCCCACTGTCAGATGTGGGGTTAGTGAAAATCTTTTCCCAATCTTTAAGCTGCTGTTTTGTCTTATTGAGTGTCCTTTGCCTTACAGACACTTTTCCATTTCAGTATGCCCCATTCATTAATTGTCTATCTCAGTTTCCATACTAATGGAGTTCTATTGAGGAAGTTGCCTCCTGTGCCATTGCCTTTAAGGCTACTTCCCACTTTTTCTTCATTCAGTTTCAGTGTAACTGGATTTATGTTGAGGTCTTTGGTCCACATGGAGTTTAGTATTGTGCAGGATGATAGAAATGAATCTACTTGCATTCTTCTTCAACCTGGCATCCAGTCTTGTGAGCACCATTTATTGAAGATGCTTTCTTTTTCCATTTTATAGTTTTGGATTCTTTGTTAAACTTCAGGTATTCCTAGGTGGATCCACCTGTCCGTTGTTATGATAATACCATGCTGTTTTTATTACTATAGCTCTATAGTAGAGCTTGGTGTCAAGGATGATGATGATACCTCTGTACGTTCCTTTGTTGTACAGCATTGTTTAAGATGTCCTGGGTTTTTTTGTTTTTCAATATTAAGTAGAGTATTATTTTTTCAAGGTCTGTGAAGAATTATGTTGCAATTTTGATGGGGATTGCATTGAATCTGTAGATTGCTTTTGGTATTGCCATTGTTACTATGTTTACAGATTCATAGGCATGAAAGATCTTTCATTTTCTGATGTATTCTCTGATGTCTTTCTTCAAAGACATAAAGTTCTTGTCAGTAAGGTCTTTCACCTGTTGTTACCTCAAGATATGCTATTTGTGGCTATTGTAAATGGTGTTGTTTCCCTGATTTCGTTCTCAGACTATTTATCATTTCTATATAGAAGAGCTATGATTATTTTTTGAGTTAATCTTGTTTCCAGCCATATCACTGATGGTGTTATCAGCAGTAGGATTTCCCTGGTAGAATTTTTGGGGCCACTTAAGTACACTATATCATCTGGAAATAATTAAAGATTAATATTTTCCTTCCCAAATTGTGTATATTTGACCTCTCTTTGTTGTCTTATTGCTCTAGCTAGAACTGCGATTACCATATTGAATAGATAGGGAGAGAATAGACAACTCTGTCTTGTTCCTGATTTTAGTGGTATCACTTGGAGTTTCTCTCCTTTTAGTTTGATGTTAGATTGCTATATATTGCCTTTATTGTGTTTAGATATGTTCCTTGTATTCCCCCCCAAGACCTTTATCATGAATGGCTGTAGATTTTGTCAAAGGCTTTTCTATATCTAATGAGATGATCATGTGGTTTCTTATTTTCAGTGTATTTATATGGTGGATTATATTGACAGATTTTTGTATGTTGAAACATCTCCTGCATCTATTTGATCATGGTGGATGATTTTTGGATATGTTCTTGGATCAAGTTTGCCAGTGTTTTATTGAGTGTTTTTGCATCAGTGTTCCTGAGGGAGATTGATCTGACTTCTTTTTAGTTATGTCTTTGTGTGATTTTTATATCAGGGTGACTATAGCCTGGTTAAAAAAAAAGAGCTTGGCAGTGTTCCTTCTGTTTCTATTGTGTGAAGCAACTTGAGGAGTATTTGGTATTATCTCTTCTTTCTACTTCTGGTAGACTTCTGCAATGAAATCATCTGGTCCTTGGCTCTTTTGGGTTGGGAGACTTTGGGGGACTGCTTCTATTTCCTTGGGGTTATAGGTCTATTTAAATCGTTTATCTGGTCTTCATTTAATTTTGGTATGTGGTACCTATCCAGCTAATTGTCCATTTCTTTAAAACTTTTCCAATTTTGGAAAGTACATTTTTCAAAACATGACCTAATGATTCTCTGGATTCCCTTAATGTCTGTTGTTATGTCCCTCTTTTCATTTCTGGTTTTATTAATTTGCATATTCTGTCTCTGCCTTTTGGTTGGTTTGGATAAACATTTGTCTATCTTGTTGATTTTCTCAAAGACCCAACTCTTTGTTTCATTGATGTTTTGTATTGTTCTCTTTGTTTCTATTTTGTTGATTTTAGCCCTCAGTTTTATTGTTTCCTGTCATCTACTCCTCTTGGATAAGTCTCCTTCTTTTTGTTCTACAGCTTCCAGATGTGCTGTTAAGTCATTTCTCCATGTACTTTATATAGCCACTTTGATACTCTGAACTTTATTCTTAGCACTGCTTTCATAGACTTCCATTAAGTTTGGATATGCTGTGCTTTTATTTTTCATTGAATTCTAGGAAGTCCTTAAATTCTGTATTTTTCCTTGACTCAGTTGAGTGTTGTTCAATTCCTTGAGTTTGTAATTCTGCAATTAGTGTTGTTGAATTCTGACTTTAAGCCATGATGATCAAATAAGATACATGAGGTTATTCAAGTATTTTTTTATCTGTTGAGATTGTTTTGTTTTTGAGTGTGTGGTCAGCCTTAGAGAAGGGTCCATGAGGTGCTGAGAAGAAGGTATATCCTTTTTTGTTTGAGTGGAATATTCATAATTACCTGTTATGTTGGTTTGAGTCATAATATCTGTTAGTTTTCTTATTTCTCTGTTAAGTTTGTGTCTGGGAGACCTGTTCACTGGTGAAAGTGGGATGTTGAAGTCTCCCACTATTGGTATGTAGTTTGATGTGTTGGGGCATAGATGTTTAGAAATGAGACTTCATCTTGAACGATGTTTCCCATAGTGAATATGAAATTCCTACTCTGTCTCTTTTGATTGATTTTAGGTTGAAGTATATTTTGTTAGATATTAGGGTAACTACATCAGCTCGTTTCTTAAGTATATTCGATTGGAAACTCTTTTCCCAACTCTTTATTCTGAGATTGAAGTGTGTTTCTTTGTATGCAGCAGAATGATGGATCCTGCTTTTGGATTCATTCTCTTAGCCTGTGTCTTTTTATAGGTGAATGAGTTCATTGATATTAAGAGATACTAATGACAAGTGATTGCTAATTCCTGTTATATTTGGTTTTGATGGTGATGGTAATGTTTGGGTGCTTCCCTTCTTTGGGGTTTGCTGTAAGATTATGTATTGCCTGTGTTTTCATGGATGTAGCTACCTTTCTTGGGTGGGAGGTTTCCTTCTAGTACTTTCTGTAGTGATGGATTTGTGGATAGGTGTTGCTTAAATTTGGTCTTGTCATGAAATATCTTGTTTTCTGAAAATATAGTGATTTAAAGTTTTGTTGGATACAGTAGTCTGAGCTGGCATCTGTGGTTTCTTAGTGTCTGCAGAACGTCTATCTAGGACCTTCTGCCTTTTGAGACTTTAATGTTACTTTGTCTTTTTCCTTTACAGCTCTTTATATTCTTTCTTTATTCTGTATGTTTAGTGATTTATTATTATATGTCAAGGGAACCTTTTTTATTCCAGTCTCTGGTGTTCTGAAAGCCTCTTGTACCTTCATAGGCATATCCTTCTTTGGGGTTGGAAAATTTTCTTCAAAGACACTGTTGAATACATTTTCTGTGCCTTTGAACTGGAATTCATTTCCTTCTTCTACCCCTATTATTCTTAGGTTTGATCTTTTCATGATGTCCCAGATTTCCTGGATGTTTTGTGTTAAGAATTTGTTGGATTTAACATTTTCTTTGACTGGTGAATCTATTCCCTCTATTGTACCCTCAATGCCTGAGATTCTCTCTTCTGTCTCTTCCACTCTGTTGGTTATGCTTGTATATGTAGTTCCTTTTTGCTCACCCAGATTTTCCATTTCCAAAATTCCCTCAGTTTGTATTTTCTTTATTGTCTCTATTTCAATTTTCAACTCTCAGATTCTTTCCTTCACTTGTTTGGGTTTTCTTGGCTTTCTTTAAGGGATTTATTGAGTTCTTCCAGTGTGCGTGTGTGTGTGTGTGTGTGTGTGTGTGTGTGTGTGTGTGTGTGTGTGTGTGTTTTCTGCCATTTCTTTAAGGGAATATTTCATTTCCTCTTTAAGGGCCTCTATCATCTTCGTAAAGTTATTTAAGGTTGTTTCCTTCTGTATCTATGTTGGGCTATCCAGATCTTGCTGAGTTATGACTACTAACTAGTTTCTGATGTTTCCATAATGCTCTTTCTGTTGTTGAATGTATTCTTACACTGCCATCTAGCCATCTCTTCCTCCAATCTGTACAGGTGGGACCTGTTGCTCTGTTGGTTGCTGCTCTTCCAGATACAGTTGCAGTCTCTTCCTCTAGGTGCAGTTGTCAACTATGGCTCTAGTGATCACTGTCCCTTCAGGTGCAGGCAGAACCAGTAGGTTGGGTGGTCACTTCTTCTCTAAAGACAGGCAGAGCCAGTGGTCAGGTGGTCACTGTCCCTCCAAGTGCAGCTGGAGCTTGTGTGTTGGGTGATTGCTATCTCTCCAGGTGCAAGCAGAGCCAATGGGTCAGGTGGTCACTGGTGTAGTGGCAGGGCACACTTGGAGGGAGAGGCTACTGCTGCCTGGTAGCTGGTGGTTCCATGGGCCTAATAAGTTTTATCATTGATACACAATATTTTATTTATAGCTGATGATTTCATAAAACAAACACTATATACTATAAAGATAAATAGGTGGGATTTTTACTCCTTGTAAAGAATTTACTGGCTCAATGTTCACAGGTTATATCCTATTAGACTCCTAGAAAATCTTTTGCTTACCAATGAACTTTCTCAAACTAATGTTACTTTACCTTTTCGTTTAGATTTAGTTCAGGATGAACTGTGACACATATACACATACAGATTCTAGCAATTACTGAGAAAATTGATTCTTTGCATGGTCAATTTTTAATGTCTTAACTTAGGGATAAATACACACCAAAATAACTTCATTAAAATTTTCAATGTGTTCCTTTGCTTATTAGCAAGAGGGATATTAGGGAAATAAAAAACACAGAAATAATATTCTGGAGCTCTCAATGAAAAAAAATGGTGTTGGCTCAAAAAATTGTCAAATATCATCATCTGCATTCTTTATTGATACAGTGTTGCCATAATCTTCCAAGTAGGTGGTTTTAAATGACAGCTAGGGACACACTGTGTAGAGATCATCAGAAATTCTGAGGAATTTTGCTTCCACATGTTTCCTATCCCTGACAGATAACATTAAATAAGTGAAAATATTGGATCAATTCCTAATTAAGCATAACAATACTAGTATATATTTATTATTTGGGTGATATGTAATAAGAGACATGTCAGATATAGGTAATATCTGTTTAAAAATCATTATAAGCTACAATCTGTACCAGGTTTTTTTACTTTTAGGCCACCAACCATCTCAAATATCATGACAGAGACTTATTATTCATTTTGAATGCTCAACCTATCTTAGGCTCATTTCTGTTTCTCTCCTTGAACTTAATCTGTTCCTTTTAAATCTTTTGCCTCACTTTTTTTTTTTTAATTTTCTGTATATCTTACTTTGAATCCTTCTTGTGTCTGATAGCTGGAGACTGCCAGGCTGACCCCAGGTGTTTTCCTTTTTCTCTCCTCTCTTTTTCTCTTGTTATTCTTCCTTCTCTCCAGCCTAGATTTCTCATCCTATTTATTCTCTCTGCCTGCCAGCCTCAACTATCCTCATTCTGCCTAGATATTGACCATTCAGGCTTTTATTAGACCAATCAGGTGATTTTGGCAGGCAAGGTAAAGCAGATGCAACACATCTTTACAAATTAACCATAGTCCTTACATTGTTAGACAAATGCTTTGTAAAATTAACAAATATAACACAACTTTACACATTTAAAGTAATACTTTGTAGCATAAACAAATGTAACGCACCCACCTTTGACCCAATAATATTCCACAACAGCCATCCGATCTAAAAATAAACTTTAAATGTATATACAGAATTGATATCATTCACAAACCTCTGTGTTGTTGTTATCCTCAGAGATAGGACTTAACACCAACTCCATGAACTAATATGAACATTTGCCTTACTTGGGGGAATTTTTGTTGGTATGGAAAGAGATATTAAGTGCATTTTGAAGTATGGAAACATTTTCTGTACACAAGTATTTTGTCAGTCAAACGCTGTCTTATACTTTGCTGCTATAACACTCACTAAAAATTCCTTGTATGTGCATTTACATCAGCATTTTTATTAGGTTAATTCCTTTTTAGTGGAGGTCAACTCTGTTTTGTAAATCTCTCTTAATGTAACAAATGAAACACTCAAGTTTCTTCACAAAATATAACAGAAATAATTAGGTAAGAGTGACTATCTTGTCTCATTATTTCCTCCAAGTACCTTGTGTGCTACTAACTTTTACTCTTCAAGAATATTGAATTCAGCTAATTATAATTGTCACAGGCAGGATGTGTTCTTTAAATCAGAGTGCTTCATCAGTTTTGGTGTAACAGTGAACCCAAGTGAATGAATGTACTTCAGTTTTCAATGAATGAGTTTTATAACTTCAAGATGAATATAAAGATGAAAATAGAGGCCATCTCCGGTTCGGTATTGACTGTATAATATGAGAATTTAAAGTTAAGTAAATGGAGCAGTACTGTTATCCAGTTCCACATTTTACACTCATGACTACTGGGATCCTACATTAAGCATTTTGAAACATCCTCAAGAGTTCAGTTCCTAGTATGTAAAAATGGATCACAATTTTCTTTTCTACAAAACAAAAACAAAAAACATAAAGGCATTATAGCAAGATTCCAGTATGCCCAATACTATAATTATGTTTGTATCTATTGATCTGTTATTATCAGTAATAATAGGTAGTGATTTTTTAAAAACAAAATGTTTACAATTCATTAGATAATTCATTGACAATCATTTTATTTCCACAATTCTGGAAGCTAGCTAATATTTTCATATTAATAATTAAGGGCGTTCAGATTCAGACAAATTATACTACTTACCCAAATTTTGATTTGTTGATTCTAGAGAAAGATCACATTACTCTGAATGGATATTTTCATTAAAGCATACTGTTGATCCCCCTTACTAGCCGCCTACATGTTCAGGAACTCACTAGCCAACAGATAGTATCTAATGTTTTCTCTAAGCCTTAATGTATTAAGCATTCCCTAAGGAAATTTTTAGAACTATTTCTGAGCTTCGTTCTACTTCTCAAATGTACTTATTCAGTAAATCTTCTGTTAGGGTTGAAGTATATTCATGTTAACAATAACCAGGTGACTCTTCATGCAAGTGCCCCACTGTAGAAAAATGCCATATACAGACTATTTCTGATGAACCATGGTCTAGTTGAAATATTCTCCTGTTTCATCAAACTCCATGAGTTTGGAAAAACTAGAATAAAACGAATGTTAGATTTTTATTTGGTGTGTTTTCCAAAAAGTATTTCATTTTTTCATGTTAATTACAAAGGCTAAATTTTAACATGTGAAAGTTCCACTACCTAAAATCTGTGTGTGTGTGTGTGTGTGTGTGTGTGTGTGTGTGTGTGTGTGTGTGTGTGTGTGTGTGTTATTCTGCTTTTGGTAAACTCCAAAATGTATAATGCAACAGACATGGTACACTGCATATAATATAAAATCTATAATGAAAAATAAATTTGTTGAGAATTTAACAAAATAAAAACGAACTTCTGTGTTGGTTATGTTCTCCAAAATACCTGGAAAATAAATATCTCATAAAAGTTTTCACAGATGCAAAATTCTAACATATAAGGTAGTTTATCTTTTTGGTAAGCTTCTAAATTTCCCAGTGAACATCAACAAAATTTTGGAACTGACTGAATTTTGAAAAATCTCTTTAAACCAGATATGCTTTTGCTTCTCTTGTTTCACTTCAATTCATATTAGAAGTGGGTTTTTTTATACAATTAAGAAAGTCACTTTAACTTAGTGATTATTTAGACTCCTAGTATACAAATATTCAGCAACTATCATGTCTTCATTGATATATCAATTCATACCACATAATTTCCCAATCATTATAATTAGATATGTTAAAATCTCCACTGATAAACATTTAAAGATAGTGTTCATGAAAAGGATTTCATGATGATCTACAAGCACAAACTTCATCTCTTAAGACCAGAATTCAGTAGTTTGTACAGTAGAAGCTATTAAATAAAGAGACGAGCAGTCAAGATTTTATTACCATCATGGGTCGTTTTTTTATTTTTGATATTGTTCTTTTTAATAATCAGAGTGACTTTGGGTAAAGAGACACTTTAATTTTGTGGACTTTGGTTTCTTCCAAAGTGGAATAATTTTAAAGTTCCTTACAGGTGCCACAAATATTCATTCAAAAATAAAATAATGTAAGATAAACTGATATTAGATAGGATGGTCAGGGAAATTCTTCCTGATACTGTGACATTTGAGCAGAGGACTGAAAGAAGACATGGAGAATATCATGGATATAGGTAACCACAAGAATCAGGTTGATATATCAAGTGAATAATTCTAAAATGAAAGACCTATTAACCACATTACAAATATTATTAATCAGTAGCCTAAACCAAAAGATGGAGAAAAAGCATGTTGATGAATGATATTCATATAGTAATCTCATATTCATCAAATTAATATTTCCTAATTTTCCATTTTTATTGTTGGCTACTATTATATGTATAGGAAACAAAGAGAATAAGAAATTTCAGCACTTTGATTCTATTTTTGTTTACATGGTAGTTCTGTTAGAAATTGATGAACAACCATTGCTGTGAATACATCTTTGTTAAAAGTTAAAAGAAGTGTTAAAAGTAAATTAACACATAGTAGATAATCAATATCTACACTAAAATACTTCAAAATGTATGAACAAATCCATTTTTAATACTAGTTTTATTAATTTTAGAGATTATCATCTACCAACTAAATACTTCTGAGAGTTTCCTTTAAAACAGGAGAAGCAAACAGGAAAGGTCAGCATGATCATATTTAAATTGGCATTGTTGTCTTTTTCATTGTTGATATTATGGTTATCATTGCTGAAAACAGTTATCACAGCATTATGTTCATATTTTCTTTTTAGAAGTTAGAGGGGCACCTTTTTCTCTGTTAAAAACTTTGCTTCCACCTTTTTAAGTGACAAATGCTCATATGATACCCAAATAGACTGACAGGAGAGAGATTAAGTTGGTGACAACTTGTTAAGATGTTTTGTGTGTGTGTGTGTGTGTGAGAGAGAGAGACAGAGAGAGAGTGTGTGTGTGTGTGTGTGTGTTTTCCAGTCAAAATATGCTATTTTAACTAGGAATTATATTTTACATACATCTTGTATTTCTATTTTTATAATGATTTATGATAGATGCATGCATCTCTAAACACTGCATGGTTTGTCCTTTAAAAAATGTGAAATATGGGACCACTAAAAATATTTTATCACTTGGTTTATACTGCCAAATATTTATCACAATTTATAATAATATTGTTTTCAATAATAAAGCTCATACTAGAATTTTTTAATCAAATATAATTTAACTACTTTGTAGCAAACTCGATGACAATGAACAATTATGTTTTGTTATTGATTTGTTTTTTAAGATAGGTTTTCTCTGTTGCTTTGGAGCCTGTCCTGGAACTAGCTCTGTAGGCCAGGCTAGCCTTGAACTCACAGAGATCTGCTGCCTTGGCCTCGGGAGTGCTGGGATTGAAGGCATGTCCCACCAACTGCCAGCAGCTAGCCACGAGCTTCTTACCTCTACCTCCTGCCGAATGAGCTGATTCTATCTCCAGGAGCTCTCACCAAGTTCTTACTATAACTTCTCCTCAGCGTGGCTGGAGAATTACTTTTATAACCTTCTAGTGCTGGGGGTTAAAGGTGTGAGCTTTAATTCTCTTTTAAACAGATTCAATCTTGTGTAATCTTGGACTCACAGATCAGTCTGTCTTTTAATCCCAAATCCTGGGATTAAAGGTGTGTACCACCACCTCCTAGGATGAAAGGTGTGTGCCTGGCTTCTATGGCTTGTGGCTGACTTTATTTTCTGAATATTCAGGCAAGCTTGATAATCATAAATAATATATCGCTACAGATTAGAGTTAGGTTTAATGTTAAGGATAGGTTATGGTTATGGTTATGGTCAGGTTAAAGTCAGGATTGTCATTAATGTTTAGCTTTAAGTGTTAAGATTAGAGTTAGGAGCCTTGTTAGGGTTATTGTCTGGTTAGGGGGTTTGGGTTACACTTAGATGTCTGTGTTATGGTCAGCATCAGAGTCAGAGTTAGATTTAAGTTATATTTGGTTAGGGTTTAGTTAGGGTTAAAATTCAGCATCATGAGTTAGGGTAGGTATATGGTTAGGGTCAGGTGTAGGATTTAGGGTTAGGGTTGTTTTGTTTAAGGATAAGGTATAGGGTCAGGTTCAAGGTTAAAAACAGGATTATTAGGATTGGGTTTAGGTTAAGGTTAGTGGGAGGGTTAAGTTAGTTAAGGTTAGGGTAGAGAGGCATTGGGTTAGAGTTAGGGTTACTTTTATTGTTGGGGTTAGCATTGAGTTAGTGCTAAGGGATTAGGAATATGTATTTGAGTTAGGGTTAGTGTCATTGTTGCTAGGGTTAAGGGTTAGGGTAAAAGTTTTGGATTAAGATTGGGGTGGGTTATGACTAGTGTAAAGGTTGGGGTTGTAAGGGTTAGGGAAAAATATAATAGATGTCGATTTATTTTGTCAGTGCATATTTAATTAAACACCAATATGATTAGTCTTCATTATTTCAAATTATCGATTTAGATAATTCAGAATGGAATGACCTAAATCTAATCTTGACATTATTTAAAAGGGATTAGTTGTTATAGGTAAATTCATAGTAGGAAACCTATTTCAAAGTAACTCTAAAAGTTTGAAACTGTAAATTACAAACCCCACAAAAAATTTTAAAATTATTTTTGAAAATCTAATGTAGGAAGGCTAGAAAGATTCTTAGTGGTTAAGAATACTTGCTATTTTGTAAAGGAACCAGAATCACCCCCTGGGACTCACATGGTGGCTCACAACCATCAGTAACTCCAGTTCCAAAGAAACCAGACACCCTCTGGTGACCACCATGGGCACCAAGAGTGCATTGGTGTTCATACATATAGGAAGGCAAACACTAATATACATATAAAATAAAGATAAACATGTCTTTCAGAAATCTAGTACAGTTGGTAAAATATTTGCCTGCTATGCTTAATTCCTCATGTTCAATCTTCAGCAATACAGGTAATCCTAGCTCTTAAAAAATTAAGATCATCCATATCTATATATCCACTCCAGAGTCAGCCTAGATTATATGAGGCAATTTTTCAAAGTCTCAAAAGTAAATTCTGTTTTATACTGTCAGTAATGTAATATATAAGTGTCTTCTACATAACACTGACTTAGATATGTAAAAGCTAGATGCAGAAGGGTATATTTGAAGTTGTACACATCTGAGAATTTAGCTGACTTTGTTTATTTATTTTGTTTTGGCATTGTTCAGAAGTAGCTTTGATATCTTGAACATGTTATTTACTGTAATGTTTTTTTTTGTTTTCTCTACCTATATAATGAAGGATTTATAATATTTCAGGACCCCCTTTTAGCACATTCTATGGCCTAAAACACCTAAATACACAATTTATACTATTAATTTAAATTACTTCCCGTATGTATTCTGAAGTTATCAAAATACAAACAACACTGGAGTTTAATTATTCAGCAGAAATGTTGCCCTTGACCCTACTTCTATCACACATCAGGACTCCACATTTTCTAACTTCCTTGGGTTGGAGTTTTCCTTCCAGTACTTTATGTAGAGCTGGGTTTGTGACTATTTATCACCAAAACCCCAAAACCCAATCAACTTGACACTCAAGTGACTGAAACCTTTGCTGGGTATAGCAGTCTGGGCTGGCATTTGTGGTCTCTTAGTGTCTGTAGAACATCTATTCAGGCCTCTAGTTTCAGCGTTTCCATTGAGAAGTCAGGTATAATTCTGATAGGTCTCCCTTTTTATGTTACTTGGCCTTTTTCCTTTATAGCTCTTAATAGCGCCTGAGATTCTCTCTTCCATCTCTTGTATTCTGTTGGTTATGCTTGCATCTATAGTTGCTAATCATTTACCAAGATTTTGTATTTCCAGGATTCCCTAAGATTGTGTTTTCTTTATTGCCTCTATTTTACCTTTCAGGTCTTGAACTGTTTGAATTGTTTCCTTCACCTGTTTGATTGTTTGGTTTTATTATTGTTGTTGTTGTTGTTGTTTTGTTTTGTTTTGTTTTGTTTTTTTCTTGGCTTTCCTTGCTTTAAGAGATTTGTTGATTTCTTGCATTTTTTTTTATTTTTATTATTTATTTATTTATTTATTTTATTTTTTTTTTTTTGGTTTGTCCTTTCCTGCATTTCTTCCATTTTTTTGTATTTTCCTCCATTTCTTTAAGGGATTTTCTCATTTCCTCTTTAAGGTCCTCTGTCATCTTCAAAAAGTTATTTTTAAAGTCATTTCCTTGTGATTCATCTGCATTGGGGTGTTGCTGGTGTAGAACCTCTAGTCTCTGCTGGTATCCTATTACTCATTATGTTGTTGAATGTGTTCCTATACTGTCATCTACCCATCTCTTCTTCCAGTGGGTGCAGGTGAGACATCGCCTCTCCTGGTGGGGTGGGGCCAAGGCTTCAATGGCCACAGATGTGGTGCTGGATGGTTTGGGGCTACGCCCAGGTATCTCCCATTATGCATTTTTTGACAACCTTAATTCTTAACATTAAACTATGACTTTTCAACATAATTCCGTGTGAACACCCCATAAGGTAACATGCAACTACCCTCATTCTATATGATTCTTCCTGTTAGTCTGTAGGAAAATTTCTTTTATTACTGAAATAATCAAATAGAAGGTATCAAAATAAGGAAATACTATTAATGTCAGTAAATTAATGTAGAGATAAAGTTATAATCACTTTGTTCCTAACTCTGGTGAAAGAGACAATAAGAAACAGTGAGATCACAATTTGTTTAATCATTATTATATTGCCATGTCTTGTTTTTATTTTAATATTTCTTATTTCCCAGTTTCAATACTACAATCTTAGACCAACATGGATTAATAGACTGTATTATGAAATGTGTCTATAGGCCTGAGAATTTCCATTTAACAGGTATTTCGTCATTAGGAGAGTTTGTACAGACTTCCTTAATAACCCCTATTATCATTCTTTAATTTATCATTGATTATATTTTCTGTGTTTTTACTTTATATTCTGAAAATATTTTATTTAAAAGTGATATGTTGTATTTTGTGATTTAAATTTTAGTAATATAAGAATGCTAGTATTAATTGATATCCACTGATGAATACTTCTTGACAAAGTATTTTTAAAATGGTACATATTTGTAACTAATATACACTGGATATTCTGACTACAACTTTGATATCTCAGCTGATTGTCATTCAGGAGCACTTTAATCTAAGTGTTCCTGTCTGGTGACTGTAAAGAAGGATCTTAAATATTTAATTACTTTTGACAACAATAGATAAGATAGTTAAATTTTCCTGGAGCTAGAGAAATCAATATATAACACTTATTTTATGGTGGTTTGTAGGAATTGAGTTTGTTGAAATTCACAGCAGTATTTAATAGAGAGATGTACGTAAACTGACTTCTAAAGAAATTAGTGCTAAAATAATCATGTACATAAACTATTCCTTTATAATTCATCTCAGAAGGGGATATGCACAGCAACCTGGAATAACTAATTTTCACTTCATCTTTTAAAAGATACTTTATAGTACTGATTGTTCTTCTTTTGCTACAGTTATAGGAATAAAGCTGAGGAAGGGAAGGGTGGTGGTGTGGTGAGTGGGGTCCCAAGGTAAGGGACCATATGGGAGACCATAGCAGGTTCCATGGCAGGGGAGCATGACCGAGGTGGAGGAAATAACATGCCAGGCAGATAGAGCTTAAATGAGGAGTTTATTTAGAAAGGGTAGTGAGGGGGAATGGAAAAGACATAGAGGCACCAGGAACTGGAGAGAGGAGAGGAGGGGAGGGGGAGAGGAGGGGAAGGGAGGTAAGGAGAATGAGAAGAGAAGAGCTTGAAGGCAAAAGAGAGAGGAAAGGGGAAAGCAAAAGAGAGCATAAGTGGGCAGAGAACTGAATTTTATACCTACCTGCAGACTAGTACTCATGGAACCCTGGGCTGACCAGAGTACTGCCTGAGTGCATTCTGCCGGATGACAAGGGCATGGCATCATAATGCCTGAATCCTTAAACTGATAATGCAGACTTTCAGAATCATAATGGTATGGTTTCCAATTTGATCACTTAACACCTTGCTACCATAAACAAATTAGTTTATCACTGTACTTAATACCTATAGCACAAGGATAATAATAGTGTCTACTTCATAGAGATTCTCTGAGGATTAAATGAGCCATTATGTGCAAAGCACTTGAATAGCATCCACTCAGTTCTGGTTATGTATTATCCAGTCTATTCTACATCTTTATGTTGAGATATTGGCTGGCTTAATTTTGTACAAGTCATGTGGTTGCAGTCCCAATTAACTCTTGAGTTCATATGTGCAGTTGTGCTCTCATGCCTTGAAAATACTGTTTTGATAACATCCCTCTGGCTCTTACAATCTTTTTATCCCTCTTCTATGATGATTTATGAGCATTTGGGGACAGAGTGTAATATAGATATCCCATGTAGGGCTGAGCAGTCCACGGTCTCTTATCCTCTATGTGTTGCCTACTTGTGGATCTCTGCTAATTATCATTTACAGCTAAAGAAGCTTCCCTCAAGAAAGTTGAGAGATATACTAATATATGGGTATAAAAACAAGAACTTAGAAGCGAGTTTATTATTATGTCCATTTATCAGAATAAGACAAGGTTCTTTCCTATGGACTATGACATGAACCATGGATTTTTGTCTCAGTCAATGGTATCAGGCATGGACTCTATCATGTGGAGTGGGCTTTAAAATAGAATCAGAAAGTGGCTGTCACTCCTATTACATTTGCACTACTATTGCACCATTGTACCAGTGGGTGTATCTCACCAGGGATATGTTGCTCATAGGGATTACAGCTTGATAAAACCATTGGTAACTTCTCTCACACAGTAGTATGCAAAGAACCTTCAAGAACTGTAAAAGACTTCTGGAATAGTCTGAACTAGATTTCTCCAAGTCCCATAACTCAGGTGTGTCTTCAGGAACAAGGTCTTAACTCAACAAGTTCTGGAGGGTAAACAAGAACAATACAATAGTATGTCATTTAGAGATGGACCATACTGACAAATAATTTGAAAATAGGCAATCCATACCTGGAACTGAACTTTATCTTTGGTAACTTATGCCTCTCTCCTGTTATAAGGTAATCATTTAAACTCTTTTTATGTGTGTACATATTTTAGGAAGCTTCCACCGTAGTAGGTTTCTATATGGCATTTTCAAAGGCCTTTAGTGCTGGTTATCCTTTCCCATACTCTTCCTCTATCCTGCATTCCTATCCCCCACCCCATATCCCTTACAGTCCCATTATGTACCTTTCTCCCTTCATCCTTTGAGTTCCAGTAGAAAGAGTGATAATGGAACAGAAAAAAACTAAAGTTATTAAGCACTGAGAGCCTTTTTTATGATATCTATTCTATATTTGTTTCTCTTTATCCGGGTATCATACAGTAAATATAGTTTACAAAACTGGCAACATATCTACTTACACAATACATGCTAACCTGTAGCCATCAATAAAAATTACTCTCAGAGTTGTACCAATACCAATATAGTTTAGATGAGAAAACTAAATATATATTATAATCCTTCTCTATCTTCATGTGTAGGTACCAAAATTTGACAAACTAATTGTGAATATTTCAGCTTGAAATGTGTTTCAGAGCTTATGCTTTTAAAATTTATTTACTTAATTTTACTTTTAAAGTATAAGCTATATGTGTAATTTCAAAAACTATTATATAAGGAAAATTTACTCAGTAAGCTTCAATTTCCTGTTAATTATCTGTGCTTCATTATTACTCATCTGCTGCATTTCTCATCTTACCTCCATTTCTTTTTTCAAAACAAACTTTTATTCAAGAAAAGGATTATTTGAAATATTTGCAAACAATTTGTGACATAACTGATTATATATTTTAAAAACTTTAAATTCATGCCAGAACAGGTACCAAGTTCTTAATAGCTGTTTTCTGTCTAAAAAACTTGTATTATTTCTTCACAGGAAGAAAAAATATACTAGGCTACTACTAAAATTTTGTATTATTTCTTCACAGGAAGAAAAAATATACTAGGCTACTACTAAAATTTTGTATTATTTCTTCACAGGAGGAAAAGATATGCAAGGCTGCTATTTATCTTTTATCTTATTTTTTTTCAAAATTGAAACAAGGTGTATACATAAACTCAAATAATCTGAGCATTTTAAAATTCAACCTTTATTTTCACTCAGACACCCTTAGGAATTTTAATTTGTCTGCTACTTTCTGAATTTTAATATCTGAACAGTTAACCCTTGTTTTTCTCTTTGTTTTCTTCAGTTGCTTGACAACCACAATAGTGCTTCAAGAGGGGAAGGGGCATCTTTGGCAGTGCCAGTAAGAGAAATTACTAGAACATCTTCTGAGGTACCAGTTTGGAGATCATCAGAGGGACCTGCTTGGGGACCCGAAGAACGACGACCTGTCAGACTTGAAAGGGGTTATGCTGTGAATCCTGCTACAGATCTTGCTGTGATGCCTGCTCAAGAATTGGCAATGATTCCTGCAAGGGGCCGTTCCATGAGCCCTGCAAGAGGATACCCTGAGAGATGTGGTAGAGAACGTGCCAAGAGTCTTCCAAGGGGATACACTAGGAGACAAGCAAGGCCAAGAACCGTGAGTCCTCCCAGGATGCATGCTGTGAGTTCTGCACAGGAAACTGCTCTGCAACAGGCACGAAGATTTCCCATGAGACGTGAAGAAGAATTTCTTCTGGGAGCTGCAATGGGACTTATTGTGAAATCAGCAGAAGGATATGATGAAGAAAATTTCAGAGCTGTCAGACAATCTACCCAGTAAGCTTCTTTCATGTTCTTTTACAATAACATTCCCAGTATATATTATATCTCTAAAATAAGGTTGGATTTTTCACAGACATTTATGACTATAAGTATAAAGATATAACCCCGCTGAGTCCATTTTTGTGCCTTTTGTGTATACAGTTTGAGGGGAGACTATTTTGGATTGGACAGGCAATTAGGGATCTCATCCCTGGGAGAGGCAATTTCTCCATCTATCAGCAGTCATCATTTGACTGTAGTTTCTTGTCTAGGGATAAGATTTTGAGATTTTTTTCCCTTTCCTTGTTAACATGCCTATTGATGCAATGTAAATATTTAACTGTTGGTAAAATTTCAAATGGAAAACAGGTGGCTGGGGAACATGCTAAAACAAGCTTTTCAAAATAATCAATCCATATTGACTTACCCTTCAGAACTTCATGGACATTAATTAAAACTTCACAAATGTTGATATTTTGGGTTAAATGGTAGTTGTCCACTGTGATAATGTTAAATAACTTGTGATTCACAAATCTTTGTGTCTTTTTTCCGTATTTTTATCTTTAATTTTTATGTTTTTATTATTTAATTAAAATATAATTTTATCATTTCTCCCTCTCATATCCTCCTTCTATCCCTACTGAGGCACACACATTTACTCTCACTCAAAACAATGGCCTATATTTATCTTTGTAATTGTTTTTTATACATATATACATATATTCCCATACAACAAACACAGACACACATATCATCTTTGTATGTATATTTTTTTCAGGACTGACTAGTTGTTATTGGACAACCAGTTGGTGTGCTTTCCTAGGGAAAATATTTCTTCTACTCTTGGCATTCCTAACTTACTCAAAGCCCCCATCAACTTTGGCATGTCTATTGTTGTTGCCCTTGTCCAACTCATGTTTAGGGAGAATTATTGTGAGGCTGTGTGGGTGTAGCTTCTGATATTCTAGGAGAAATAGTCTCACAGCAAGATCACTTACTCTCTGGCTCTTAGAATTTTTCTACTCCCTGTTGTACAATGTTCCTTGTGCCTTGGGTGTAAGAATGTTTTGTAGATCTGTCTATTCAGACTGGACTTGACAACTCTGCATTCTGATTGGCTGGGTTTTTCTGTAATGGTTTCTGTCTGTTGCAAAGAGTTGTTTCTTTGATGCGAGTTGAGGACCACAGTTACATATGGGTATAGGGACAGATACATAGAATGTAGTAAGAGATGATGCTCTTTTAGTAAAGTGGTGATTGTAGATTCTCCTCTAAGATCCATGACTTCACCAGCCACAGAAATTTGACCATCTTTCTAGTAACAGGCATGATTTTGCTCCTTTTGAGCTGCCCTTATATGTAAATCTGTCTTAAAGCAAAAGGTATACCTCATTACACTGCCATTCTTATTCACAAGTCAGCTTAGGTGAGATGTATTCAGGTCTGTCCTGCTTATTAGTAACATTGCAGGACCGAGACTAATGAAATTATCATCTCTTTAGGATACAACATTCTCATGACATATGCTTGGAGCTTAAGACACTAGGTTACACTATGTTTATAGCTTCTGCTCAGACTTCTACTCTCTTTTAACTAATTGAAGAAAAATCGCATGACCAAACCAAACAGACCAGAAAAGGATAGACTTGACTTACAAGGAAGGAAGAGAGGAATATTTGCTAGATCGTAAATTCTGCCACACTGGTCAGTCCTACTTCTATACAATGTCTACATATTAGCTATAAATATGACTTGATTTTCTCATTTCTTTATGAGGTTTTTCTATATTGTCTTACTTAGGGTTTCTGTTGCTGTGAAGAGACACCATGATCGTACCTACTCTTATAAAGGAAAAATATTTAATTGGGATGGCTTATATTTTGTGTGATTTAGTCCATTATCATCATAGTGTGGCATGGCTTCATGCTGGAACTGAGAGTCCTACATCTTGATAAGCAAGCAACATGAATTGATCTAACACCCTTGCTCCAATAAGACCATACATACTCCAACAAAAGCTACATCTTCTAGTAGTACCACTCTCTTTGGGGGCCATTTACTTTCAGACCACCACATATGTCATGTGTGAATATAGAAAGCAGTGTAAGAAATAATCTTTAGAAGCACATCATAATATACTTTTGGATGCAAGTGACAATGTTCTTACTTATTCAAATATCCGGAAATTTTTGTTAAATACAATTGAATACTTATGGATTGATGATTAAATATTTTTGTGAAATAACATCAGATATCTAGAGCAATAATATGTAGTTCAGTGGTCATTTCTAATTTTTTGATATTGATCCATTTTTAGTAAGTCCATTCTTTAATTTTACTCATATATATATAAACTTAGATTCATTATAAGTTATCTTAGAAACAAGTTCAAATGCATATGTCCCAAATAATTTCAGTATATATTCTCAAATATATTACTTTATTGTTTATTTGATTTATGTTATCAATTTTAATAAATACTTTTACTAGAGAATTATAAGATATTCCAGTATCATGAAAAATAATACATTTTAGTTCTTATATCTGCATGTAAACGTATGTGTATATATGCAAATAAATACATGTATAAATATATAACTTATCAAATTACTTGGATTTTCTATATTTTTTTTCTAAATTTGTCATTAGAAATTGACCATGAATGTATTTTGAGTATTGTTTCCAAGGTAATAATATTTTTCTATTTTCATAATATTTATCTATTGCCACTTGAACCTTTTGTAGGAAACAAAGGGTTAAATGTTCCAACTTTGAAACCATAAGAATATTCTATTGTAAACTTATATATAATATTTTATTGGTTATTTATGGATTACTTTTAGTGTGAATTTAAAACTTGCCTTTTTCTTGCCTTTAGGTTTGCTTCTGATGATGATCAAAATGAAAGTGGATCCTCAATCTTAATGGTAAAATTTACACAAATATCTGTACTGTTTTAAAGTAACATTTTTTTAACTAACATTCAAATTATATTTCAATGTCAAGTCATATAATTAATTTGATACTTTCTGTTAGATTGATACTATTTTTATAAATGTATAAAATATAATTCTATGCATAGATTGAATAAATTTGCAAGGATGCCCACAAAATTATCATCAATGGGCAAGAAGGAAAGAAACACAGTTTCACCACAGCTCACCATTTTGCATAATTCTTAACTTTGTCCTTTTAATCCCTTTATAACTTAAAAATAAACATTTCATATGAGAATGAATAATCAGAAACATGTGTATCATAGTCTCTGAAAATACAATGACTCAATTATATTTTCTCTTATTTTCCTAAAGAGAAAATAAATGCTAAAGATAAATCTTAGAGTCACAAAACATGACTAGACAAAGATCTGGGTTTACTTTTTTACCTGAGCCATCTCTTGGAGTAATTACTAGCACAAAGATGACTATAGAATGCCCATTACCTTTATGAAATATAAAAATAAATGACTGAAATGTTTTCAGACAAATTTAAATAATGAAACGATTGCCTTGCATGAAATGTACCAGTAATAATTTGTTAAATGAAAGAAAAAAATATCTAGAATTGTTAGTTTTTCATCAGCGTTTTAAAGAAATACACACAGTACATAATTTCATTTGTTTATTTTTTCATTAGATTGTTTTTATTTTTTTATAACCAAGTCCATTTAAATGAAAACAAACATTTATAGACAATATTTGGGAATTTGTGCGTCGTTCTTTCCAAACTACTTCCTGCTGGTAACGGGCGCTGTCATGGGGGATTCTAAGAAGATGCAGAAATCCTGTCTGTATTCTCTAAGGCTGCTTGGTCCAGCTGTTTTGAATGTAGGATCACCTGGTACTCTGTTTCAGGCGGTCTGGCATGATCAAACCACATTAGCCTGGAAGGAATCTACTGCTTTTCATTTTCTGTGGAAACAAAAATAGAAATCCTTTCCCCAGTAACTTGTCCTTGAACTTAAATTTTGGAGTCAAAACATTTTTATTTATCTATTTATTTTTATTTATTTTTAATTTATTATTTTACATGTCGATCCCAGTTCCCTCTCCCTCCCTCCCTCCCTTTTACCCTCTCTGCCCTCTCACATGCACTCTAACCACCCTCCCCTCCCATCCCCCACCACATTTCATTTGTTTATTCATTCATTATTTTAATTTTTAATTTGAATGTGGAGGTTTTTTTCAGTACTGGAGATTAAACAGAGTGCCTTGTGTGTGCTAATAAATCCTCTACTGCTGAACATCACCCTCAGCTAGGACAGCAATTTTCCTTTGCCTCAGTTGAACTAAACAGATCTACTTATTCATTCCCTGCTCTCACTCATTATGAGTAAGACTTTTCCCTCCTGGTCTGGTCCCACCATGGTTCCAGCCCCAATTAACACAGAGACTCTGTATTTGATATAATGCTGTTGGCCAGGTACTAGTTCCTTATTGGCTATCTCTGGATTAACTATTAACCCATTTCTATTAATCTAAGTATTTCCACATGGTCTCATCTTACCAGAGAGTAGGGCTGGCGGTTCTGCTCTCTCCAGTTTCTCCATGTTGACTCCTCCCTACTACTTCCTCTTTCCTCCTTGTCTCCTAGTCACGCCTATCTTGCTTTCCTATTGGCCAACAGTGCTTTATTCATTAACCAGTATGAGAAACATATTTACAGAATGACATCTTCCATCACTCACTCAGTGAAAACAAGCTTATGATAAGGAAAGCAGAAATTTGAATTTGATTAGGTGAATTGTACAGAGCACAATTTCATTCAAAAAATATCCAGTATAATTTCTTCCTTCCAAGAATACTTTAAATAAGAGTCTCAAGTTTTGGTTAGAATACAGGTCATTTTTAAAAAATGGATATGTTCTAGATTCATTGTAAGTTATTGGGTAGTACTGACATACAGTTAATTGAAGATTTCATTGCACTAATCTGAAAACTCAGAATTGATATCAAAGCTGGAAATTCCAACAACATTATATACATACATCTGACAATCCAAGGTGGGCTAAAACCTCAAAATCCACCACTGAATTAATTTTAATAATCTTATAATTATTAAGAAAGTTGAACTTTTAATTTTAAGCCTTACAAAAATAATTTTTAGTCCTATTGTTTAACTAAAATTTTCAAACCAAATGTCTAAAGGAGAATTATCACCAATTAAGAACAGTCTCAGAAAATAGAATAGGAAAAAGTACTTTTTTATTTATTCTTTGAAATTAGCCTTTCCTTGATACTAAATCATGCAAAACAATGTACAAGAGCAAAACTAAACTATAGACCAATATTCCTAGCAAAGGTAGGTGGACATAAATGCAAAAATATTTGACAAAACATAAGCAAATAGTGGCCCATGATATTTGCTCTAGAGATGCAATGTTAGATCAGTATTTGAAAATTGATCAAATAATCCAAACTTATACATATATTTATTAAATTATACAAAAATATGGCAATAAAATTATATTAAATGATGTTTTCTCATTAAAACATTTCCCATATTAAATGTTTTCCCATTATGATAAAAAATGAAGTATTTTCTTGTCAGTCTATCATAAAGTATTTGAATGGTAAGAGAAAACAGTGTAATAAATAAAACATCTAACTAATACAGAGACATACTGTATTTATAGATTATAAAGCTTAACACATGATATAAATTATTCCAAATTAATATAAGAATTCATATAAAACTTACATCAGCCATAAATTTTGGTATTTATAGAGAATATTTTCTAGATTATATAGAAAATCAGAGGAATCACAATAGCCAAATCAATTTTTATATAAATTTTTATCCATTTTTGAGAATTTCACAAAATATGTTTTGATTATATTCACCACCCTGACACCTCCTTTTCCATCCAACACTATCCCAACTCTCACCCCTTATCTTACCCTACTGTTTCCCTACACATCCGACTTTGTCCTCTTTTACAAAAAAGAAAAAGTACATTGATTATAATTATAGTTGGTAATGCCCATCATTGGTATGTGGCTTTCCAGCAGAGCTTGGTCAACCTACCAGGGGCCACAACCTTAACGAAAACTCACTTTCCCTCTCCATGTAGCTACCAGCTTCCAATAGGTCCTTAGATAGGAATAGGACTAGTGTTTACCATCATTCTCAATGCTAGGATTATTCTGGATTGAGCTTGTACAGATCTTGTAAGTGCCATCATCAATTTTGAATTAAAAAGAAGAAATTAGAAGAAATCAGCCTTCCTTTTTTCAAGGGAAATTACAAAGCTACACAAAGCAAGATTTCATAGCATTAATGTAAGGATGTACATATAAATAATAATAAAAGGAAATTCAGGGCCAGTGAGGTGGCTCATCAGGTTGCCTGTTGCCACACCTTATAACAGGAGATAATCCTGGGACCCATGTGGCAGAAGATAATCAATTCCCTTCACATTATTCTCGCGTGTGTAGTAGCATGCATTTCCTGAATAATGTGCACATACATAAATACAAAATGAATAAGTTAAATGTAGTAAGTTTTAAAAAATTTAAAATAATGACCGTATAAATACGTTCAAATGAATTCGGTGAAAACTGCAGTCTTTCAACAAATGATGATGGAGAAATTGAAAATATTTAGTAAAATTATAGGCCCAAATTATAGACCTTAACCTAAATATCACCACTTATATACAAATAACTCAAAATATACTGAAGTTTTCGATGTAAAACATAAAGAATTTAGGAAATGATTCTTAAGAGAAAATAGTTCGTTTTTAGAACTACGAAAACATTTTTAACGGACAATCCACATGTTGCATAAATTGGATTTGTTAATATCATAGACTGCTGTTTGATGAGGAAGATAGATTATGGCATATCTGGGACAAAATAATCACAATCCACAAATGAGACATATGGCAAGAATATAGAATATACAAAACATTATTAAAGTTAAACAAGTAAACTCAATCTATCGAATGAGAAAATTAGTACTATGCAAAGACTTTTGTAATCTTACAAACTAAGTATCCAATCACCATAAGACCCAGAAGTTATAACTTTGGGCCTTTTTTTCAGAAGAAATGAATATATATATATATATATATATATATACGTATATATATATACGTATATATATATATATATATATGTGTGTGTGTGTGTACACTAAAACTTGAGCTACTAGTATTAACAGATTTTTTAGTCATGACTAACAAAACCTGAAATAATCCAGATCTTTTGGTTCTTATAACGTTTCAGATAAATATTAATAGAATAGTACTAGATGTCCAAAGTTTAAATAACTAATACTACATTTACATAGTATTCCCAAGCAGATAAAAATTATAAAAAAGAAAAATACATTAGTCAGGAGTAGTAACAGAACAGGACAGAAATCAGATTGACTAGATTTGACTACAGAAGAGCAATTAGAAGAGAACCTTGTATTGACCACTTTCTTCTGTATCCAATGTTCCTCAGCCTTCCTAATGCTGTGACCTGTCAGAACCTGCTGACCTGTCCATTTTGTACCTGAGAATAGGAGTATGGATTGTGGAAAGAAATAGACAAGAGACAGAAGATAGAGTCAGAAGGGCATCCAGTGAATGGATCTGCCTTAAGTTTATTCCTCAAAGTTCTTATAAATCCCAACCAAAAGGACATTCTTACCAATGATACAGGGAACAAACCACACCTTAGAACAAACCTCCTGTTATTTGGCTTTGAGGATTAAGGCATCTAGTAACCACATCTTAGATCAGGCATTCTGTTATCTAGGCAAGGCATCCAGTGACCACACCTTAGGCCAAATATCCTTCAGGAGCCATACCTTAGAGCTTTACATCTTAGACTTTTAAACTTAAAAGAGCAAAGACAGGTTTGAACTCTCTGACCTTATGTCAATATGGAGTGGAGCCACTTCAGTGGGCCCCAACAGTGACCTTGTGTTACGGTGAGCCTCAACCATAAAGTTCTTTCATTGCTACTTCACAAATATAATTTTGCTATAGTTTTGAATCATGAAATAAATAATGATATTCAAGATATCTCATATATGAGCCCTGTTGGGGTCAGACCCACAGGTTGAGAACTGATGGCAAAAATACACTGACTTTGATATGATTTTATAGTTGAACAAGATGGAGAGAAATAGGTAAACTCTCCAAATTTTAAAGTGGAAAAATAACAAGATTTGATTATTTTAAATGAAAGGAAGTATGTAAAAAATAAGTTAATTGAGGCTTTTCATTTGTAAAGACAATGCAAGAAGAGACTAATGCAGTTACTATAATTAAGGAAGGACCCAAACATGTTTTTAATAGGAAACATTCCAGTGTTTTTTAAATCATCTAGGAAGACATATCCAAAAGTGAGATGAGACAAGAAGAACAATGAAGAGGAAGATCGGGAAGAGAAAGGAAAAGAAGATGAGGAGGAGTGGAAGAAAAGGAAGTTCAGGAAGCAACAGAAGGGGAAAGGGAGAATGATGAGGAGGAGAGATTACAAGGGGGGTGGGAGAAGAAAGCATGAGAAAGTAAATGAGTGATAAAATTCCATAAAACTTGAAATATTGATTCCTTGTTTATTTAAATGAGTAATCTACACTCAGATAAATGACAAGTCAACAAATAGCAAGTGAAGATGTAAGGTGTGTGGTTTTTTCCTCCCGCCACCGCTGGTCTTGTCCTGTCACCGCGCCAGCCCCAATTAACACACTGAGACTCTGTATTAGATATAATTCTGTTGGCCCGGTTACTTGTTTCTTATCGGCTAGCTCTGTCTTAAGTATTAACCCATTTGTGTTAATCTATGTATTTCTACGTGGTCTTCTTACCGTGAGCCTGCTGCTGCCTACTGCTCTCTCCAGACCCTCCATCTTGGCTCCTCCTTACTACTTTCTATTTCCTCCTTGTCTCCTAGTCCCTCCTATCTTCCTTTCCTATTGGCCAACAGTGCTTTATTATTAACCAGTATGAGAAACATATACAGAATGACATCTCCTATCATGAAGAACTAGTTGAAATTTCTATGTTTTTTGCTTTGGAACTGTTAATTACATCAGTATTCTGTAAACTCCCCTTTAAGAAAACCTAAACTCCATAATCTATGTATTGAATTTTAGGAGAAGCTCCATCATTAGTAATATGAAATGAAATAAATAATAAGAGAAATTGGTAAGTTTAGGAACACTTTATATTCATATGTATATACTAGTTGAGAGATCCTCTTATACTGAAAACACTGTACTGAATTATTATTATATTAACAGGAATAAACATACTTGTTTGTTCATAGTATTTGATCTTGTATTTGTTTTATGACATGATTACGATAATTTCATCATTTTTATTTCTATAATTTCTTTGAGTTGACCAGGTTTCATTTGTTTTCTTTTTCATTACACAGATGTAAGCTCACAATTTATATTTCTAGTAATTACTTTGATGTTTTAAACAATTTAATTTGTATCACTTATATTAGTATTCTTCACCATTAAACATTTTACCTTCCTCTTCAATTTTAAATATCTCATTAGAAGAACCAATGGAATTATATTTCTAAATTGTACCTATAATATCTATGCTTGTCCACTGCTTGAAAAATATTACTTATCAGTAATCTTAAGTTTTAAAACCATAATATCATTTACACTTTATTGTTTCATTGACATTTTGATTAGTCAGCATAACATCTCATGTCTCCTATTTTCCTTCATTTTTCTTTTCAGTGAACTACACAAAAGTGATTTATACAAAGAATGGTTGTAGATAATGAATATTCAATGTTGTATACATGTAAATATTTTATTTTACTACCACACGAATGGCAACTTAGCTGGGTATAAAATTCTAGGTGTATAGTTAATTTTTGAAAAATCTATAAAAACATTTGTCGCCTCTAGTATCAAAGGAAACATGTCTAATGAGAATCTTGTTCTTCTAGAGGAACCTTAGTATTTCTATTCCAATTTTCTGAAAGATTTCATATTTTAGTTGATCCTTGTAAATTTTCTTCTCATAGAAAATGTTTAATGATCCAAATTCTATCTCACCAACTTGATTGGTTTGCACACTATTTTGTATGTGTGTGAATTTTGGTGATAGGAGTTTTTCTTTTATTTTCAAGTGGTGTTTCATAGCAGCATACAATTTGGGGATCAGAGTAATGCTCTCTCAAACTTTATAGAGAACATTCATTAAATAGGTTTTGAATTCTTTCTTTACCTAGAACTTCTGTGTACTCAGGGATATTTTTGGTGTTTTTTTTTTCTTGAATATTTGGTGGTTTTATATTATCTCCATATATATTCATTCACCATTTCTCAGTTCTTACAATTAGTATACTGGTAACTTAGCTCAAGGACCATCACTATTTTATTTCTAACACAATTTCTAGTGTTTAGACTAATAAACTATTCAAGCAATTTGTTTCATTCTGATGAAATTTAAAGATTAGTGCACTACCTGCTTCCTATACATAAATTTCATGTGCACAATAAGTCATTTATAGATTCTGCATATAAAAGAATTCAAGTTAAATGAAGTCTTCAATATGAAGTGCAGTACTCAATTTTTTTTTTTTAAAAACTGTACTTCATTTAAATTATATAATTTAACTGGGATCAATTTCAACAGAAGCATTCCAAATATTTATCATATATTTAATTTGTTTCAGGTTAAGTTTTTAGGCTATTATTTAATAGGCTAATATTAATAATATAGAAAAAGTGTTTACTCTCCAATAAAGTCATATCTGAGACTTGTAGCCCTGATTTCCCAACTTTGCTGTTAAAATTTTATAGAATTTGTTCAATTCAATATATCATTTGGCAAATCTAAATGCCAAATAATATGTTCCAAAATATAAATCACATTATGAATGTTTTGTGGTTACAGAAAAAAAGATAGTCATATATCAAGAAATTTTCCAAATATAAATGTGAAAACAAAGTATATATTTTATAGTAAATTTAGAAAATCCTGCTATAGATCTGAGATGGTATTAAAAACATGCTTAAGATTTTTTTTACAATTTATCAATGTGATTAATTACTGGTATAGAAACAAGACCAGGCTTGTGAGAAACAAAGATAACTTTTTACATTTTTATAAGAATTATGAAATCTCATTTTTAATTTTATAGTTAGAAAGGAAATAGGAGTCAAATGAAAGTTATTTTATAATATTACCCACCTACTTTTCATTGGCAAAATACGAATTTGTTAAATAATTTTCCAAACCTGGATAACAATGGGATACCTTAAAGATTAATTAGGAGACATAATTTGTTATGGTATTGTCTCTTAGTTTATTATTTAATTTTCTTTTGCTGTGATAAAATACCCTGAAAAGAGAAAGTTGGATGAGAAATGGTTTGTTTTAGCCTACATTTTCAAAAAGGATATTATGGTAGGGAATGCATAATAGCAGAAACATGAAGTTTGGTTCATATTTTATCCACACATAGGAAGCAGATAGACAAAGGGATAGGAAGAAAATGGAGAGAAAAGGATTTTGGAGAATAAGAACTGGAGCCAAGTTATAAAAGGACAAAGTCCACCGCTAGTAATCTCCATCTCACCCCCTCCTATAAATATCTACCTCTTAAATTTCCCAACCAAACCAGCCCCACCATGAACATGGGTGTTAGTTAGGAGGCCTGGACAGTCTATGGGGCCTCTGGTAGTGGAACCAGTATTTATCCCTAGTGCATGAATGGTCTTTGGGAGCCCATTCACCATGGAGGGATGTTCTCTCAGGCTAGATACATGGGGGAAGGCCTATGCCTCACTCTCACTGGGGAGTGGATAGAGAAATGGGGTCCGGGGTGATTGCTGGGGTTAATGGGAGGATGAGAGGGAGAGAGCCTTGGGATTGATATGTAAAATAAGATTGTTTCTAATTCAATTAAAACATTTTTTAAAAAAGTCCAAAGACTTTTCTAAGAATCAATGAAATCTCTTAACTGACAACTATTTTTAAAAGTTAAAAATTTCCAATATACTTACATAGAGTATAATTTAAAAAGAGAGTTGTTGGGTACAGTGAGGAAGACTGGACCAAACATAAACAAAAACCCAGTACTAGAAAGGTCAAATCCTGCATATCACCGCCAAGTAACTAGGACCTTAGTTTCAAAGAGCTTGAATGGCTCTGCCTTCCAGCTTCGCTGCCCACAACTTATTTCTCTTTCTTGGGCTGCTTCCATTCCCTTAATTCAGCCCTCCTTGGCAAATATATTGGGTTTCCTACCACAACACAGCCCTCACTTTTCATGGCTTCACAGGATCAATTTTCAAGGCCTCCTTGCAGAGACTATATCCCTGCCATACATTTGTTAGTCTTTAACAGTTCTCTGAAACTGCAGCAGAATAACCCGTGATGCCTTTCATATATTATCTGTTATTCCTCTAATATAGTGCTATGATACTGCAAAGTTCTGTTACCAGCTCTATATGAAACTTGTCCCACTTAGGCCACAGTCACTACACACAGGCTGTGGTGAAAACACTTCCTGATACAGTTGTTTCCATGAACAAGAAACCCCTTTGGCTCTCTCCTTTCACATTGCTGGAGCCTTAGCTGGCTGGTGTATTGCCCAAAGCAGTTACACTTTCTTTTTCAGCAGATGACTTGACTACAGTCTGAAACTTCCTGGTGCACTTTTCCTGTTCATAGTGCACGCCTTTATTTCTGTCTTTCCTACTTGTTGCTAGTTTTCTTTATGGACCTGCATGATAGTATTTCACAACAACCATACCACAGACTCAATTTTATGCTTAATCAAAAATTCTTCCACCAAATATATCAGTCCATTACATTTTAATTAAACCTCAAGTAAGTTTTCAGAACACTGGCCAAATACAGCCAGATTATTTCATAAAATATCATATAAATGGCCTTTAGATAAGATCTGAATAGAATCCTTGTTTGCCCCTGAAACCATATAAGATTGGTGGATCTTCACCATATACCCTTTTCACAGCTTTACTAACTTTCAAGCTCTTAAAAGAGTGGCTCATTAAGCAATTCCCACAGCCCTGAACAGTTTTTTTTTTCTTTTTAAGATCAAAGTTTCAAATTATTCACAAAGTATTCTAAAGGCATAAAGGCTACATGGTCATTTTTATCACAGCAATGGTCCCACTTATTTATTCAAATTCTGTATTAGCTGTAATTTCTATGTATGTGATATACAACCCTGACAAAACAAAATTTAGTGAAGAAATGGAGTGTTTGTTTCACACTCCCATAAGGAATATAATATGTCATGGCAAGGGAGACATGACAGTGAGAGTTTAAGGTCAACTTATTAAATTTTTTATAGTAGAAGCATAGAAAACAAAAGGTGGGACCAGTCTAAGAAAACTCAAAGCCAGTCTCAAGTGATGTACTTCCTTTATCAAGACTCCAACTCCTTGAGTACGTAACCTCCTAACACAGTGCAAACAATGGCATGGGGACCACCAAGTACTCAAATATATGAGCCTATGTGGAACATTTCTCTTTCAAACAACTACATGTACCTTACAACTGTTCTCTCTTTTTAAAATAATGTTTATATGCACCACTTCAGCTCACAGAAGCTTAAGATATTTTTAAGTCTGTCATAAAATTTATAAGCAAGTACCTGTATGCTCAGAAAGTATTTTTTTTCAAAACACTGAATATTTTTGGCCTTACAGGCTGATTATGTTTGTATAACCTAGATATCAAGAGAGTCAACCCAAAATTTATGTGTATTTGTAACAAGAGTTTAAAACGTCAATGTTTTATAAGGTAGGCACAAATTCCAGTACATCAAAAAGTTTCTCAGAAACTTTAGTTTGTTATATATTAAAATCTTTAATCTCATTAGCTACATAGTAATATAGCTAGTCAGACCCAGTGAATATTTTTACACTTTTTCAGTCTAAAGTTTTGCTTTGTTTTCTTCAGGAGAGGTACGCTGAAAAGGAAATTCCTTTTTGAATATTTAAAATAAGTCTTCATTTAAAAATTGGATATTTTATCCAAATTGCACTGAATAACAAGAAAGTTATTTTATGAAGGCAGTGAAATTGTTAAATCTTTTTCAACACATAGATGGTGCAAAGAAAGTAGGTCAAGGCAAGAAAATAGTCATTAACAAAAAATGGTTACTACAAAGACATAGTGTAATCATCCTCACTTGTATCTTTACTTAAATGAATTGCAAGATTATTTTTATCATTTAGGAAGATATAACAAGAAAAAGTCTAATATTAGACCTTTTATTAATATCTACATATAAGTGGATTTTTACATTGTTATACAAGAATGAGAGTTAATAGAAATGTTTTCAGAGGTGTTTTGAGTTCAATATTGGGAATACTCAGTAATCAACATTGCTGGAAATGATTGATATCACGAAAAAGTAATTGATCTTTTCATTACTTCCTTTTCACAAGTTGGAAACTTAGCTGGATGAGGTCTTGCCCTGAGGTCACCATTCCCTTTAATCCATTTAGCATCTGGGTTTTCTTTAACCTTTTATCATCTTGAGCAATAGACTCAACTGTATTACACTCCCTGGTACACACTTTCTCCTCAAATACATTTTGAATTTTGCTTTTCTCAGCATGCTCATTTTCATTATAAATTTACATAAAAGTGAACTCTAATAACACACGACAGAGTCAGTACTAGACTGTCTTGTAATCTCTGCCAATGCCATTGATCCAAAACTCTTTAATTTAGCCTCAGGCATATATTTTGGACAAGAGGGGGAAAGCAGCCACATTCTTTGGCAAAATATCATAAGAATGATCTCTAAGGCACTTTCTTTTCCAAAACATACTGAACCAGGCTGTCATAATCTGCATTGCTCTTAGCACCATGCTGATTAAAATAGTCCATTTAAAACTCATTAAATCATTTAACTGCTTTCCAAATACAAAGCCACAAAGTCCACATTCCACCAACAAGCAGATTGGTCAGACCTGTCACAGCAATATTACACTACTCCTGGTAGCAACTAGTCTTAGGGTTTCTATTGCTGTGATGAAACACTAGACCAGACAACAAGTTGGGGAAGAAAGGCTTTATTTGGCTTATGCTTCCACATCACTGAATGAAGTCAGGACAAGAACTCAAACAGAGCAGGAATATTGAGGCAGGAGCTGATGCTGAGGCCATGGAGGAATGGGGCTTACTTGTTTATGCCTCTGGGCTTGCTCAGCCAGCATTCTTATAGAATCCAAGACCACCAGCTCAGAAATAGCATTACCCACCAAGAACTGGGCCCTCTACATCAATCACTAATTCAGAACTGGGCCCTCTACATCAATCACTAATTCAGAAAATGTTTACAGCTAGATCTTATGGCAGCATTTTCTCAATCGAGGGTCCTTCCCCTCTGAAGACTATAGCTTGTGTCAAGTTGATATAAAACTAGCCAGGTCAGTGAGGTAGTATCATAAAAGAAGAGCACTGAGCAGATTTCTTTGAGTAATAAATTATTGAAAAAAATTAATATAAGGAATTCATTCTCTTTGTAGTTACACCTTCCTCAGCCTAGAAATAGAGGGGATGGCCTTGGTCCTGTCTCAAAGTGATGTGCCAGACTTCATTGACTCCTCATAGAAATCCTTAACTTCTCTGAGAAGTGGATGAGGTGGTGTTGGGGGAAGGTAGAGACAACAGGAGAAGGGAAGAGAGTCATGGGTTGCTATGAAAAATGAGAAAAGATTGTTTTAAAATTTGAAAAGATGAAAAAAATAAAAGAATTAAAATTTACCTGGCGTGATGGTGCATGTCTTTAATCCCACATGTCAGGATTAAAGAGGCAGAGGCAAAGACAGAGACTGATGGAACTCTTGAGTCCAAGGCTAGAATGGTCTACAGAGTGAGTTCCAGCACAGCCAGGACTATTTTACAGAGAAACCCATCTTGAAAGGAAACAACAACAACAAAAGGAATTAAAATTCTCAAGAAAAAGGCCCCATGCCTATGTGACTGCCACCTAGGAAGACATTTCACACAGTTCAAACACATTATCACAGGGAAATTAACCTATGCTTATTTCCTAGCATTTGCTTCATTTTTTTTTCTTTAAAACTGGAGGACTATTATAGAAAAAGCATGGAGAAACTAAGTTTCTTCCTACTTTGTAATGGACCAAATTATAAAGTAGTGAATTTTTCTTTACCAATTTTAGTTGCCTAATTTCTTTAAAATACAAGAGAAATGGGCAGAAGATTTGTGTATCTAAGTGCCTTGTGACAAATATACTTTTTAAATTAATTAAAAACAAATATAGTACCTTTAAGGTACATTATGATGTATATTTAGCTGCCCATATTGATTTGTTTACTTTTGGATCTCAACAGTGAAGAGACCCAAAATTTTATGTTCAAAGCTATAGAAAAGAATGAACTCAGTAACTAATTGATTAAGTATAAAAATTTAAAGGAATGGTGAAAATAGAGAAAGGGAGTTAATTCAGTATGGTCTAATAATTCTTACTCTAGTTTTGGTTTGTTGACATTATCTTTGGGTTTAAGTAGAGAAATAATTTCATCAGAGGACCAGAGTTATGCATAATTATTCAGCCCTAGTCTAGGTATGGTCCAGTTAATCATTGACAAAGTTCTGGTATTGAAAGGTGTTTTAATAAGCCCTTGGCATCACTTGAGGTGATTTCTTCTAGGATATACCCTTATATTAACTGATAATTGTCCACATGACAAGGTCAGGGATGGTGGAGGGGCTCTGTCTTCTCAGAGTCTACTGATACTGGAACCCAAGATTACTGCAGATTTAAACAAAGGCTTATCTTTGTATTCAGCTTTGAAATGGGATAAGATAGGTTAACTAAACACTTCTTGAGTGGTTAATATGCATGCCTTCCAAATAAACAAGTGAACCAATGTAAAGGACATAGCCACAATATAAAGCCAGAGATTCCAAGTTTTCATGATGTTTCTAATTACCTTGTGGACACAAGTAAGGAGTCCACGTGTTTTAACAAAAACCATTCTTACTGTCTATTTTAATTAGCATTGTTTCTAATAGAGACAAAAGGAACTGCACACAAAAGTTATGACTTATCACCACTTGAAATCACATCATTTGTTCATTCCTTTATTTCTTCCATTTTAAAAATTTAAAGTTAAGAGCATAAATGGTAGGTTTTATTTTATTAGCTATTATGTCTCAAATCCTAGAAGATTGTTTGGCATGAACAAGTCAAAAATAATGAGTGACTAAATTAAGTTCTGATTTTTGTAGGATTTCTGTTGCTAAAGTGAAATACCATAAGCAAAAGTTGAGGAAGAAAAGGTTTATTCTGCTTAAGCTCTCATATCACAGTTCATAATCACAGTAAGTCAGTACAGAAACTCAAATAGGGCAAGAACCTGAAGCCAGGAGTTGGTTCAAAAGCCATGGAGTGATGCTACTTACTGGCTTGTGTAGCAGGATATCTTTTGAGCCACCAACCAGCTGCCAAATCATGACATGGAGACTTCTTATTAGGAATGCTCAGCCTTAGCTTATGCTCATTTCTGGGTAGCTTTTATTCAACTTAAATTAACCTGTTTCTCTTCATCTACATTTTGCCTTGGGACTTTTTACCTTTCTTTCATTCTTTATGTCCTACTCCATGTTTGGCTGGTTGGCAGCTACATGGTTAGCCCTAGGCATCACTATTTCTTTCTCCCTCATTCTTGTCTCTCTCCTCTTTTCTCTCTTCTTGATTCAAGATTTCTTCTCCTACTTATTCTCTCTACCCAGCAGCCCTGCCTATCCTTCTACTGACTAGCTATTGGCTGTTCAGCTTTTTGTTAGACTAATCACGTGCCTTAGGTAGACAAGGTGAAACAGCAACACATCTTTACATAATTTACATAATTAAATGCATCATAATTAAATGTAACACATATAGTTAAACAAATATTCCACAACAGGCTTGCTTCCCCTAGCTTGCTCAACCTGCTTTCTTGTAGAACCCAGAACCACCAGCCAAGGAGTAGCACAACCCAAAATGGGCTGGGTATTTCCCCATAAATAACTAAAAAAAAATGACCTACAGCTGTGGGGTCCCCTTTTTCTCACAGTCCATTGAATTTCAATCCTCATGGACAAAGGGGCAGAAGCATTGACAGGGAGCTTGTATATGATTAGTGAACATGACAGAAATAGCCTTCAGGGAGACTGCTTCAGTGAGACACTTTTAACATTATTCCAGAGTATAGGGGATATATGTGATTGGGAATGGTAGCTGGAAAATTGTCTAATTTGTGTTAAACAGCACACCCCTAACTTAAAGCTCCTAGTACAAGTCTTAGTTATCTGTGGAAGCATGGTCCTATTGTAAAACTCCTAGCACAATATCTAATTTCCATATGAGCAGCAGAGGGAAACCTTCTGTAGGGAACTGTGTCAAGGGTTATACTAGAGATAAATCAGGCATCCAGGCCTAAAGACAGTCTCCAAATAAGGTCATGTAAAGAAGAGGGCCCCTTTCACTGGAGGATGGCAAGGTTCCTCCATGTTATTGATTTTGGAGAGGGCTGCCAGACCATGGTAGATTGCAATCTCTGACCAACAAGGACAACTAGCATATAGCCTGATGCTATGGAGACATTTCTCAATTGATAGTTCCTTCTTTCACATGACTCTAACTTGTGTCAAGTTGAAGTAAAACTATCACACATGAGTTCAATTATGAACCTAAATATTCTTTGTATGCAATGTAATGTGACTTCTGGCATACAATTTGTAATACTTTTATTGACTAAAGGAAAACGTCTTAACAAGAACACTTTGTCAGGACAAAATATTATTTGTCATAGCATATGTTGTGCCTACATAATGGTATGTTAGCAGCATCCTGGACTCTTTGTAGATCACAATAGTATATCAGAAATCTATGGCCCTATATTTGTCTCAAGATGTTGCAAGATATTTGTTCCTGTGGGGAAACAATCCTCCAACATACTGAGAATCACTGACCTAAAGAAATACATGAATAGAAAATTAAAACTCAAGATGGAAAAAACACTGCTATTCTAGTAATGAGCAAGCATTACATTCACTTTAAATCTGTACAATGAGTAATATGTAATCACATGACTGTCTTCAACTCAAAAATTTCCTCCAATAGCTTAGCTAACAATTTATATTCCTCAAAATTATTTTCTTGTTGCCTTTTGGTGCTTGTTTGTTCCTGTTTTAATATTGTATACTTTTTGTTCATTTTTAATAGTTTTATGTTGCCAATGTACTTTCTTAAGTAATTATGTAAAGATTTACTTTTAATCTTTGCCTCTTCTTCCAAGTTATCTCTCTTCTCTAGAGACAGTTTTCTTATTCTCCTTTGTCTTTGTCTACTATTAAATTTCTACATTTTCCCAGATTTTCTTATAGGGTACACAGACCCTCAAATATTCTATCAAGATATTCTATGAACTTGTTATATAATTGCAAAATAGGTTTCTTTACTTTTAGAATTTCATTTAAAGGAAACTTATTTGCACAATAATCCTAAATACTTTATATTATACATTTAAATATTACTCTATGTTTACTTACATTTTAAATTTCATTTTCCATTCTAACCACAGTTTTCCCTCCCAACCCTCCTCTAGACCCCCTCATCTCCCCCTCCCATCCCCAGTCCACTTCTCCCCATGGGTAAGGGCTCCCTTGAAGAGTCAGCAAAATCTGGTACAATAGGTTTGGGCAGGGCCAAGCCTCCCTTTCATGGATTACTGCTGAGCATGGCTTCCCTCTATAGGGAATGGGCTCTAACAAGCTAGTTCACGTAGCAGGTTTGTATCATGGTCCTACTATCAGGGGCACCTCTGATAGGCTAAGCTTTATGACTGTCTCCCACATTTGGAGGGCCTAGTTTGGTCCCCTGGAGTCTCTGACACTCTCACACTAGTTCATGGGTTTCCACAAGTTTGGTTTGGCTGTCTGTGTAGATTTCTCTATCATGATCTTGACCTCCCTTGTTCATATATTCCCTTCTCCCTCTCTTCAACTGGATTCCCAGAGCTCAGCCAGGTGCTTGGTTGTGGATCTCTGTGTGTGGTTCCATAAATTATTGAATGAAGGTTCTATGATGATAGTTGGGGTATTTATTGATCTGATTACAGGGGTAGAACAGTTACAGCATCCTCTCTACTATTGATAGGAGTCTTAGCTGGGGTCATCCTTGTAGATTCTTGGGAATTACCAGGTTTCTTCCTAATCCCATAGCGGGGCTCTCTCTATCAAGGTATATCTTTCATTGTACTTCCACTGCATCCCTTCCCCGCCCTGGACCATCACATTCCCCCTTTCCCTCTCCCTTATCACCCACAGTGTCTCCAGTTTACCCAGTAGATATCATCTCATTTCTCTTCCCAGGGCAATCAGTGTGTCCCTCTTATGGTCCTCCTTGTTACCTAGCTTCTCTGGAAGTTTGGATTGTAGTCTGGCTACATTTTGCTTCGTATCAAATATCCATTTATGAGTGAATACATACTATGTTTGTCTTTCTGAGTCTGGGTTACCTCACTTAGGATGTTTTGTTTTTGTTTGTTTTTTGTTTTTATTTTTTTCTAGTTTCATCCATTTGACTGCAAACATCGTGAGGTCATAAGTTTTTCACAGCTGAGTAGTACTCTGCTGTTGTATAACTGTATCACATTTTCCTTATCCATTCTTCAGTTAAAGAACATCTACTCTAAATATTAGGTTTTTATTCCATAAAACTTGTGATTTGAGGCATTTGTGGGGACATAAAGCAGCTTAAATATACTCTTGGGACTGTCAGATATTTAAAAAAACATGTCCTTGAATACATTCAGGTTTGTTGCTTAAAAATTTGATAACTATACTGCCAGCAAGAGAGATAGTCTTCCACAGAGAAGAGCACACCAAATTCATTACCAAATGGTCAGCCATGAAAACATAAATAAAAGTAACCTATACAAACTTAGCTGGTTGGCTCAGCATATATAAAATTATAGTATATGTGATATATATATATATATATATATATAATACATATATGTATACTGTGTTTAAAACAGTTAATAAAAAACGAGGCAATGAATTTGAGAGAGAGAGAGAGAGAGAGAGAAAAATCTATATGAGAAGGTTTTGAGGGAGAAAAGGAAAAGAATGAATTATGTAATTATATTACAGTCTCAAAGGATAATTTTTAAATTGATAATTTGAAATATGAATTATATGTTTAGGCTTACCATCTTGGAATATAACTGTTTTAGCTTCTGATTATTATCTTTTTGATAGCTAAAATTTCAGATAATTACAATTTTATTGTGTATTATGAATCTGCTCAATGCTAGGCATATACTTATATGTTTTTGAATGCTGGTTTTCATTATATGTTCATACCATACGGAAAGACAACTAGTCTGGTTATCAAGAAATGTTGATACAAGTGAACATAATTATTCCTCTTAGGCCACTAACTGCTCTTATTCTATTTCATTTTGAAATTAGTTTTCATTGTTATCAAAGGAAAAATTACATATGTTAAATCTTCTTTATAGGATTGAAGGTGATTAGACCAGATGACATAAATAATTTCCACACATTTTATAATTGTATAATTAAGAATTGTATGCAATTCAATCTTCTTTTTAAAAGTAAAAAGGAATTTACAGTGCAAGCATAGGTATGCAGAATTACCAGAAAAATTTGGAAGCTGTTCATTTAGTTAAGAAAATTACAATATCTTACAGTTCACTGAAAATAATAAAAACTTAGTCTCTATTATAAACTTGTCAGAAAATATTCATGTTATATAAAAGGCAGTACAAATAAGTATCTTAGTTATTTTAATACAGTCCAATCTAATTTCATATACACAAACATTTAAACCTATTTTAATAAACTAAAAGTGTAACTTGAAATGTGACTCAATTTAGCTTATTAATTACTAAAACATATAGAAATAATTTGGTTAAAATGTCAAAAATTATATCTACTCTACTAATAATTTTGATACATTAGTATAATTAGCAGTACAGTTATTTTAAGCTATAGATTTATTTTTTATTATAATTGTAATGAATCTCTTATTTACTTTAAATTTCTTGGTTCAAGACAGTAGGAAGTAATGGTGATTATATACAAATCAATGTATATGAGAGAAAAAGTTACCAGTTGAGGAGCTAAAAGTACTAGTGTAGCTAACAAAAAGTGGAAGGATGAATCAAGGGAGATGTGTTAAATATAAGTTAGATATCTACTTTCTCTCCTAAGATTAAAACATAATCAAATATCAAGCAAAGCAAAGTGGTCAAAAGAATCAAATCATTAGACTTTGAAAACAACTGCTGAAACTGTAATAGAAACTGCTAGTGTTGACTGATTTATAGTGAGGCAACTGGCCATAGGTATGTGTCAGGACTTTAGGTTTTACCAATTGGTATTTTTATTATTCTTCTTATTATTAAAAATTATGTCAAGCATGACGACTCAAGTATATGATCCCAGCACTCAGGAGGTGAAGGTATATGATCTTGAATTTAAGACCAGCCTGGGCTTCAGAGTGAGAAATTATCATAGTAAAAAGGAAAACTATTCAGAATGGTGTATTTATAATATATGTATGTACGTATGCATGTATATATATATATATATATATGTAAAAATAATAATCATAAAGGACCATCAGTTGGAGACATGGAAGGGGATGCAGTGAGGAGATGAGGGAGGGCTGGGAGAATAGGGAAGTCAGAAAGTGATATAATTATATTTTAATTCAATTTTTAAAAATTAAAGAAAAAAACTACAGATATACATGTTGACCTGGAAATTTTTTTCCAGGAAAACTGTAAAAGAAAATTTGATACAAGAAATCTCAGAAATTAAAAACAAAATAGAATAAATTGGAAAATTACAAAATTGCCTACTACAAATGGTGCTGGCACAAAAAGTGTTAGGAAACTTATTTTCTCATACTTCAGCTGATCATTTTAATTCCATGTAAGTTTTTTGCACTACTGTATCTTATTGTCAAAATAATAGTAAGTTTTGAATAAAAATATAAAATTATGAAATACATAATAATTTGAACCAACTATTCATTAAAAAACACATAACAGATGAAACTAAGATTTATTCTAGAAATGCAAGAATTTAATAGAATGAATGATGATTGAATCATTTAAAATTGTTTTTAAAATTCTTATGTATGTATAACATGATTCTTGATCATATCAATCCCCTATTACTTCTTCCTGATCTCCCTATTACCTATCCAACATGTCTCCCTTAACTCTTTCTAGTTAACACATTCCCAAACTCCCCAACGTATTCTCACCTCCCTCCCAAGCTAATGGTGTTATCCATTTATTTATTTATTTATTTATTTATTTATTATTGTTGTTGTTGTTGTTGTTGCTTTACAACCAACTAAATAAATTTAGTGATTCCCACATGTGCACATATGTAGGATCATACACTGGTTCTTGTGCTATCTACCAATGGCTACCCTACCTTCTCACACACAATGTAAAGTGCCACACCATTCTTTAGCAGTTATTAACTTTCATTAGCACCTTAGCTTAGATTATGGCATCAAGAGCCCCTCCTTCCTCCATTCTGGAATATTAAATTCATTTGCTCTTCTGTAGGTCTTATATAATAACAGCAGCTGCTTTGAGTTCACATGTACAATGGCTATATCATGTCTAGAGGTCAGCTTTTCACAGCAGTCCTGCTCATTTTGTGACTCTGAGATTCTAATTAATCTCTCCTATAATAAAATGATTAGCAATTTCTAATTATAGTAAAAAATTTTGTACTTTCTTACAATGTAATTAATTCCTCTTCTGTAACAAAATGACTAGCAATTCTTGATTATAGTAAAATATTTTGTACTTTTAAAGTTTTTAAGTATTTGTATGTTACATGAATATGTTTAAATGATGTTTGAGTGTTATTATTGTCTGATCAAATGAATATAGAAAGTTATTACGAGTATTTAACCTGATGGATTAGTTAACTTGCATATCCATTCTTTTTATAGGATTTTATAAATTGCTTCATGAAGGCAAAGGCCCAAAACTGGATCGATTGTAAGTTTCTATTCATTGGCTTTGTTCCCTTCTATTCCTGTAAATGCATTTCTCAAACTACTGCTTATATTAAGGATCTGAAGCATAATGCCAGCCCTAAATTCTAAAGATGTTATAGAACATATTTGTTATAGTTCTTTTTAACAAGTAATAGCATGAGTATATAGTTTTATTAAGATATCCATGCCATATGAAAATATCCTGATAGCAATGGTTAATCTAAAGAAATAGAAACACATGGACTCTAAGGATTGTATCTGACTCAAACTTTAAATGCCTGTATATATTTTTCTTTTGTCAGTCATTCTTCAAACTACCCCAGTTTCATAATGGATAATTTTCCTGGGAGTAATTAAAGTTAAACATTCCAAAATGATTATTTTTTATTTATATACATAGATATATACATACATACTGTGTGTGTGTGTGTGTGTGTGTAAATGCATCAAACTTGTACTTTTTCTCTAACAGAAAATTAATTAAATAAAGGAACATTTTGTTTTGTTTTCTCTTTGTTAAAGAGGGATGTCTTTTTCAGACAGATAGGTTTATTGAATTTTGTGGTGGGTTGCTTGTTAGAAGAAGACTGCCTTATGATTACTCCAAATTTTTAGACAAAATGTTGCTGACATAATTTTTACTCAATCACCCCTTAGTACACACATTTAGTTTAACAATATTTTTAGCAAACTATAGAATATCCATCCTTAATACTGGATCTAGTAAAAGACTTTAAAGTAAATGTATCTTTAAAAAAAGCAAAGCAAAAATTATGGGAAAATATAACAAACAGGTATAATTGAAGACTGAGGTTCTTGATCAAAAAAGATCTGTCACAAACTAGCAATAATATTACAAATAACACTTGAATTTTGTTGCTCTTAATTCTCACTCAGTGAAACAAAAGATTAAGATATATGATCTATAACTCATTTGGAGCTTTGAAAATATTTGGGTCCAGGGTATTGAAGAAAAATTTATCTTCATCACCTTCCACAATAGAAGTGTAAAGTAGAGACGACAATTTGAAGTATCAATATTGAAAAATCTTAATCTTCATCTTTCCCACATATTTATACCTGTATGAACTAACACAAATACTAAACTACTGTGCAAGCAATACCATGGCTTTATAATTCTGTTGAACTGTTCTCTTCAGTAATATGCTACTAAGAAATAGCTGACCATAAGAAAAATGTGCAACTTCCTATAGCTTTGTGAAGAGATATATAGGATTTCTACATAAACTATTCTCAGTAAAGTAACCTAATATGAGCAGCTATTCAACTTAAACCTGCTGAAAATTTTGCTTATATTAGTAGGACTCTGAGGGAACAGTAAATTGGTAATTAGAGTGATTGTTACATGCTGGACTCCAGGGTGATTAATTTTTAGAAATGCAGCTATAAACTTACAGTGACATATACGACAGTTATAATTAATATGAGCATTTTTTAAAAGTATAATAGTAGGAGTAGGTTTGTCTTGACATTTTACAAAGCAAGGGTTGAAAGCTCAATAAATCTAAGTAATCTAAGGCCAAACTTCCATGTTCATTATACTGACATACTTTAAAAGTATTTTAAAAGTGCTGAATTCTTTTCTAGGTGACATTCATCATCTCATTTACACTTATATATAAAGGCTTGATTTATATCAGTTATCATTTACACTTATATAAAGGCTTGATTTATATCAATTAATGTACTTTAATTAAAACTAGTTTATTTACATTTTAGGTCTGCCCTTGCAGACTTAGGCTATTTGCTAACAAGTAGAATAAGAGGAATTGAGCTTCTGAGGTTAAACCTGTTATATCATCCATTGCATAATAACAATAAAATATTAACAAGTAGATGGAATTTTGATCTAATATAGCAACACAACCAATAAAATACAAAAGACCAAAGAAAAGGAAATACATTAATATATATGAGAAACATAGAAATTTTTCAGAGTAGTCTTGATAAATTGTGAGTTACAAGACTAAGTTTAAGACTGTAGTAAATATTATGTGTTTTAAATTCACCTTAAATTTTTCAACCAGAATTTTAACAGGATGTGATTTAAAGGTAACCCTTGTTCTGAAAATTCATTTAGGCAAAGTAATGTGAGAAAAAACAGAAAAATTGTAATATTAAATGGAAATACATATACCTTAATGAATCATAAAAATATTTTGAGTGTATGATATTATCCAGAAAAGATAAAATATTTTCATATTTTACTGAAAGAAGTTAGAAATACAGAAATAGACTAAATATACAAAATAATTTAGAATATAATGATGATAATAGTTGAAATCAATAAAGAAAAGAGCACTCAATAAATGATTTGGAGCAACAATCAGAAGATTTGGAAATAGAAATATCCCCAGATCTCTATTCTATATGATACACAGAAAGCAAGATGTCTTAGTGATTTGAGTGTACAATGAGTAAAACTAACAACAAAAGGAGGAAACATATACTTTTTCTATCTATGGCTTCATAATGGAAAATTGTATACATACACAGTGCCATATTCAAATGTAAAAGGCAGATGAACTGGGGGAAAGATTTTGAATATATATGAGAGACAGAACGTTAATATCATTAATGTATCAATGAACTTAAAAATTAATGGAACAATGGGAAGAAAAGCAAAAGAAATGCTTAAATGACTTTTGACAAAATAATAAATACGATAACTATAAGTAACAAAAAAGAAAAAATATTGCTATTTGTAGTGAGAACAACTTTCTAATGTTGATAAGTTGTTAGATTATTGTAAACCTGTGAAAATGTTATGATAATTTAAAGTCTACATTGCTTGATGTCCAAGCTAACATTTTATTCCTGTTTGATTTTTGCAGTGTCTTGGTTTAGAAGGCTCTTGCCCACATTTTTCTCTGAGGAAAATCGTCGTTCTTTGTCTAAAACTCGATTCTGTGCAATAGCCTGTACTAACCTGGGCCATGGAAATTGTGAGGGATGGCTTTGGCATAAAAGAGAGTCTAGAGGAATCTCCCTTTTCAGTTGGAAAAAATACTGGTTTATTCTGAAACACTCAACTCTCTACTGGTTCTCACATCTGAATGTAAGTGCACTAGGAAGCAAAGAAAATCCATTGCTGAAAATAGTACTTTTTGTTGGTAGTAAGGGTATACACTTCTGGCAAATGAAAAGATGCTCATAACATCAAATGTCAGGAACAAGCTATTGATACTACTTATTGCTTTTTTAAAAACTGTCTAAGTTGTCCAATGTGTCTAGTAAAGGTATTTTAATTAATGGCTTAATGGTTTTGAAACCAAAAATACCTGGTTTTACTTCAAGTCCTTTCACTTACTAACTTAAGAAGCCAAGCAAGTTGTGTATCTTTTTTAAAGCCTGTTTTCTTTTAAATGAGTCATAATACTTGCCAAAATTTTCATCTTTCTCTTTTGTATTGATCTCTTCCCTCTCAACTAGATTAATCTCACAAACAGTTTTAAAAGTGCTAGAATCCTTTCATTTAGATAAAAGTGAAATAAATGAGTTGCCTCTTACTGGTTATAAAGCCAACAAATACCATTTTAGAGGATGGAATTGGCAAGGTCATGAGTTTTGTTTTGGATGTAGTGAGTAAAGACACTCTGAAAGTTATCCCACTGGGGTGAGGAGTCTAGAGCTTTGATTAAAGCTTCAGCATTTGCATTAAAACCCTGTCATGTACAACCAATCTTCTTGGTACTATTCTTTATGCTTTCTGTTTTCATTAACTGCTTTCAAGTGTTTTCTAATATCTCTTCCCCTACTCTGTTGGAATAATTTTCAGGAGATAATCATGAAACTTTTATGTTTCTAGTTCCAAAAGCCACTTTCAGACTTCATTTTACTTGACCTTTCCTCATTTTCTTCATGTCACTCCTCAACACCTTTTATTTCAAAATTGTCATATTTCCTAAGACACGTAAGTTTCAGTTTTCAGGAATCAGCTGTAGCTTTCCTTATTGTTATACACATTTTTCAAAAGTTATTTTCCAGTTGATACAGAAGTGACATATAATTGTTTCTTTTTTTAGGGTTATAATCCCATGTATTACTCTTTATTACACAAGTTGTTGCACAGTTGATCATTGTAGACTTTTATAGTTTCTATATACCTATGACATTTCTCTGTCAGTAATTGTCGGTTTGTTCTGTTTTTTTATATTGTTGTTTTTGCTAATTTAATACTATATATTTTGATCATATTCTTTCCCCTCCACCACCTCCTCCTGAATTTTCCTCATCCTCTTTTGCCACCCAAATTCATATTATTATTCTGTCTTGAAAAGAAGGCATGGAATATGGTTTGTTAGTGAACCCTTCCTGAGCATGAAGGATGCCCTAGAGTGCAGTTGATATACCTATTGTCACTCCATTGAGAAACTGACTTTTTTCCCTCTCCTAGCAGCAAATAGCTTTTTGGTTAAGAGTGAGACTTTGTGCATACTTCTCCATCTATATGCTGAGACCTTTTCTGGCTTGGAATTGTGCAGATTTTGTTGATGCTACCAGAGTCTCTATGAGGTCATTATGTTTTTCAGCCCTACTGTGTTTGTAAAATCAACCACCTCTGGCTCTTAAAATCATTCCACCTCATCCTTTACTCTTTAATGGAGGGGTTTGATAATGACACCCCTTTTAGGGCTGAGTGCTCCAAAGTCTCTCATTCACTGAATGTTGTCTACTGTGGGTCTCGGTACTAACTGCAATCTATTACAGGAAGAAGCTTCTCTTAAGATTAAGGGATGCACTGATCTATGGGGATAGCAGTGTATCATTAGGAGTCATTTTTTTTTTTTTGCTGTGTTCATTTATGAGAATAATAATGATTTTTTCCCTAAAGATTCTTTACCTATCTTGTCTCAGATTCTTTTTTTCTTTTTTCTTTTTATTATTTTATATAACCAAGTCCATTTAAATGAAAACAAACATTTATAGACAATATTTGGGAATTTGGGCATTGTTCTTTCCAAACTACTTCCTGCTGGTAAGGGGCGCTGTCATATAATTATTTCTATACCCTAAATTTTTCTTCATATATTTGACACTTGTGAGTGCAATTATCTCTCCATCGGGCTATCTCAATATTTCTCCTATTCAGCATGTACAAAGAATAATTCATTATACTGCCCTCCTTAAAATGATCCTTTCCCGGTGGCTTTCTGATAAGGAGTTATCTTCAGAACCTACTTTTTTACTTCATACAGCATACCCATACCTAGTCTCACCAAAATTATCCCCTAAGTATCTATCAAATTCATCATTTTCCCTCCATTTCCACTGTCTAGTCCAAGCCATTGTTAGCTTTCAAACAATTTCAATAGCCTCCACTCTGTCTTGTTATATTCACTTTGGCCTCTCTCTAGTTTACCACTGTAATTAGGGGATCTTTTTAAATATAAATTTTGCCATATTCCTTCTACCTTATTTCACCCCATTTTCTTATTTGTCTCCTTATTGAAAACCATTACTAAAACTTTCCATTACTGTTATACGAAAATGTCCTTAACATGGACTATCAGGCCTTACATGAATCCTGTAACTCTTCTGTTATATCTTATACTATCCACCCTGTGGCTTTACATTCCAGCTACACTGACCACTTCTATTTTTTCTAATGTGCTTTTCTTTATCCATTTATAGACTCTTTACATGTCTCTTCATCCTTTGTGCAGCACTCCATGAACCCTGGTTGCTAATTTCATTAACAATTCAATCTTCCTTTAGCTCCTACTTCAGTGCATCACCCTTTTAAAATTTTTTTATTTTTTATTTTTTCTTATTTTACATATCAATCCCAGTATTTAAATTAAAAAGTATCTTATTTTACATTCCAAACTCAGTTTCCTCTCCCTCCTGTCCTCCCACTCCCCCTACCATCTCTCCATCCCACACCTCATCCACTCCTCAGAGAGGGTGAGGCCTCCCATGAGGGATCATCAAACTCTGTCACATAATTTGGAGTAGGGCCTAGGCCCTCCCCTATTTGTCTAGGCTGAGAGAATATCCCTCTATGTGGAATGGGCTCCCAAAGTTCATTTGTATACTAGGAGTAAATACTGGTTCCACTGCCAGAGGCCCCAAAGATTTCCCAGGACCCCAGCTGACACCCAAACTGACAGCTGGGGGACGTGCGTAAGCCTGAACTAGGCACCCTGAACATGAATATATCACCTCTTTAGGGAAGCCTTTCTTGATAATACTCTACCAATTAAACTCAGTAGCTCTCAGCACCATATAACTTTGATCACAGCATTTGACCACTTGTAATTCTTCTTTACTATTCTTATATTAAAACTGTCTCTTCCAAGATCATACACTTTTAAAAGTATGGTGTTTGTCTCCCCTGATGTCATCTAATGACTTCAGCAATTTATCTCCTATATATGGCACAATTTAAGTTTTCAAATATAGTAGTAGAATCAATGATTATTTGTGATAACAGAATTAATATACATATAGAACCATTGCACAATGTCTATAACCTAAGTCTTTAATGAATATTATTTCCCATCATGTTCATCTATGCCCTTTTTCTCAAACAATGTAGAATTTTTTCTTTGTCAAATTTAAAAGTTTTCAAGAGCAAGTGTGAAATAACAATTTCATATTCTGGCTAGACATGATGAATATCATATATGTTACCAATGTTGAAATTAAACAGAAAACCATAGTAAATTTATCCACCATGATGGTTTTTTTTTTTACATTAAAATATTCTTACAATTAACTTACTTACTATAAGATGAGTCAATGCAATCAGTGCTCTGGCACCTTTTTTTAAATTATTTGATTTTAGAGTATTTTTCTAAATGGTCCTTTATCAGATTGTCAGTAAAGGTATAGGTGTTTTCTCATAATTTTAATACTTCTGAAGTACCATTTTCCTTGTGAGTTATAAATATTGCAACCTATCAATAATCTGATCCCTTTTTATCTTTGAAGAAATTGTGACCCAGAAAAAAAAGTGGCCTGGTAAATAAGGGCAGATTTATGATGACTACAACTGAATAAGTTCGATATACATGTTAGGAGGTGTTCAGCCTTGTGTCACGAAAATGTCATACAAATTTGATGGGCTGCTTATATTATATAAAGGGAACAAGAAATAAAAGATTAGATTTCAAAATCTGCTCTGTGAAGCTCATATGCTAATCGATTTCATCCTTAGATGTTTCACTATTAGATGTTTTAGAAGCTTTGAAGTTGAAAATGCTTGCTACATGTAATCATCGTTCTATGTGAGACAACTGAAGGTTTAGTAACGTTCTAAATGCTGCTATAGCTGTTCCCTTTGCTGGCCTTCACTGATATATTTTCTTTCTGCTTTGAATGCCTTGATGATGCTGGGAGCTGTTTGCATATTTTGAAATAATTCTGTATAATCATTAATGTAAAATCTGTTGCTACTACACTGCTGGTTTAATAAATGCATGGTCCATTTGCTTTGCAGAAAGCTATTTCAAGTGCATGCTAAGCAAACTGCATTCTTTAATAAGCAATCTAGAAAAGTGTTGACTCTTACAACACTGGTGACCTAGCTCTTGATTTTTTATTTCAAGTTGTAGCTCTCTTTCTCTCTTAAATCTTACACTTATATTTTTTCATTCTTTAATAGGACACCAAGGCTGATGGTTTCATATACCTACCAGAATTCCGAATTGACTTAGCTCCACACTGCCGAAGAGAACAGTAAGTAATAATAGACTTTTAAATTCAGAGTTTAAATAGAGATATAACAGCAGTCCAGTTTATAATTTTTCAATTCTTCTTGTAGTTTATTTCCTGATTTTTCAAACAAGTAGTGTTCTGGGATTATTCTATATTTAGAATATATAATTAATAAATTCTATAGGATTAACATAATGATTAAAATATTTTTAAATTATACTACTCAAATTCATTATTTACCTTTAAATAAAAACTATTTTAAAATGTGAATATTTTATGTAATAATCATGATATTAATTTATTTATTTTTTAAAAGTCTTTCTAAGTTTTCCATAATTATAACTGTAAAAGTCAAAGCTGTCCAATCGGTATTATATAAATGTTTTAAATTAACATGTTAATGGGATGCCAGTATATAATTAGAAAATATTGATCAGATAACTAGAGATAACTAGATGGAATACTTTTTATTAAATAAGACAGATTCTTATTCTAGAATAGCTAGACTTACCAGACTTGAGAAGAGATGAACAGAATTCAAAGAGTCCAAGGAGGAGAAATAAATCCAATTAAAGAGATACTAAATATATATAAAAATAAGTTACACAGTGCAAAATCACTGTCATACATTAGTGAGAAGGGTAGTGATGTTATTATTAAATTTACTGTTTTTATATAAAATTCTTTTTTAATGATCTAAAAGCCTTCTTTTTTAATTTAATTTAATTTATTATTTTACATGTCGATCCCAGTTTCCTCTCCCTCCCTCCCTCCCTTCCACCCTCCATCACTTTTACCCTCTCTGCCCTCTCATATGCACCCTAACCACCCTCCCCTCCTATCCCCCCACCCCAATTCCATATGTAGGGCAATGCCATCCAGTTGGGGTAATGTAGATCTGACAGGTCATTTGAAGTAGGGACTAGGGCTTCTCTCCTGTCTCTACGTTAAGGCAGTTATCCCTCCATGGGGGATGTGTTCACAAGGTCCTTTTGTGCACCAGGGATACATCCTGGTTCCACTGTCTGCTCAGTCCTTCTGGCTGAGACCCATATTCAGGGGGCCCTGACTCAGTCCCATGCTGGATTCCCAGCTATCAGTCTGGGGTCCAGTTAGCTCCTCCTTGTTCAGGTCATCTGTCTCTGTGTGTTTTTGCAGCCTGGTCTTGTTCTCTCCAGCTGCATCTGGGTTCTAGTTTGACTCAGTGTTTATGTATGGGTGTTTGCTTCTGTTTGCAACAGGTAATAGATGAGGGCTCCATGGATAAGTTAGTTGTTAATCTCACTATGGGAAGGGCATTTATGGCATTATGGGAAGCTCAAATTGTTAGTGGCAGCAGTCTTGTAAGCCTCTAGACATGTCTTGGGGTTCAATTTTCTCTTCAAACCAATATTGGCTCCCACTTTTATGTTCTCCCTCTCTCTCTGCCCCTCTCTCTCTCTTTCATCTTCTATTCCTAACCAGGCTCAATCTTCCTGGTCGCTCATGTTTTCCTTTCCTCCCCCTCATTTTCTCCTACTTCTCTCTCCATTCGCTGCCCCCCCCACTTCCCCTGAGCTCTGGGGGACTTATCCCTTACCAGTTCTGTGAGGGACTTTATATGAATCTCTTAGAATACACCTTGTGTCCTAGTTCCTCTAGTGGTGTGAATTATAGGCTGGTGATCATTTGCTTTATGTCTAAAATCCATATATGAGTGAGTACATACTGTGTTCCTCTTTTTGTGACTGGGTTATCTCTTTCAGGATGGTTTCATCAAGTGCCATCCACTTGCCTGCGAATTTCAAAATACCATTATTTTTTTCTGCAGAGTAGTATTCCATTGTGTAGATGTGCCACATCTTCATTAACCATTCTTCAATTGAGGGGCATCTAGGTTGCTTCCAGGTTCTTGCTATTACAAATAGTGCTGCTATGAATATAGTTGAACAGATGTCTTTGTTGCATGGATGTGGATCATTTGGGTATATGCCTAAGAGGGGGATTGCTGGGTCCTATGGTAAACTAATTCCCATTTTCCTGAGGAACCAAAGTGGCTGTACGAGTTTGTACTCCCAGCAGCAGTGGAGGAGTGTTCCCCTTTCTCCACATCCTCTCCAGCATGAGTTGTCACTGGTGTTTCCAATTTTAGCCATTCTGGCAGGAGTAAGATGGTATCTCAAACTTGTTTTGATTTGCATTTCCCTGGTAGCTAAGGATGCTGAGCACTTTCTTAAGTGTCTTTCAGCCTTTTTGATTTCATCTATTGAGAAGTCTTTCTTCAGTTCTGTACTGTTTTTTAATTCTATACATATCTGCCTGTGTGTGCATGTGTGCACTCATGAGCACTAGGTCTTTTCCACAGTTGTCAAATATTCCTAATTTCCATCAAATCACCCCCACAAGAAAAAATGAGGGTGAATTCTTACCCATTTGTTTCCTCTAATTCTGATACATTCATTTTATTCTTTATATAATTTACATAGTTAAATACTAATAGAGCTAGCCATAAGCACAGTAAACTAATTGATATATATATATATATATATATATATATACTTCAAGTGCCAGAAATTAGAAATCTCCCATAGCCAGAAAGACCTAAATTCCTTGGGTAATTACATAAGGAAATTCAAAATTCAAAATCATTTGATAAAAGTTTAAAGTACTGTCAAATCAAAGATCGTATTAACTGAGAGCCACTTAAGGAAAAAAAATGTAGACTGATGATTCATAAGCCAAACTTCAAGAAAACATTTTTTTCTATAATGAATTCTTCTAAAGTAAAAGTCATATTATTTATGAAAATTAATTCCTATCAGTTTGTTGTTTTGTGCTGTTTTCTTAGACTTTCATTTTATTAATTCTTCTGTGACCTCTTGGGTGTGATTATGGAAGAGTACACCAACCTGATGGTTTAGGGAAAGTGAGGGAATCCCAAATGCACTATGGTCTATAGAATGGAAGGCCATATAATGCTACAAATTTAGTCATATATACTTACATAAATAAAAATTTTAAACCTATAACATTGCATAAAATCAGTTAATTTTAACATTTTCTAGTTAGTTTTCTCTACTGCTAAGTCTAGTTATGTGATCTAAGTTTTTCTTTAATCTGATATATATATATATATATATATAAAAATTCCCTTAAAGTGGACTATTATTGTAGTAGAAAGATGGCAATATTAATTCTATGCTATCAATATTATGCAACTCTACAGAAAGAACACTTTATGTGGGTTTTAATGTTGCAAATATATGGTACTTAATTGAAAATTACTATTTTAAAACAGATTAATTTGAATACACAATTCACATTATGAAATAATCCTTACTTCAGGAAAAAGTATAAGCTTTTTAAAAAGTATTCACATTATGAAATAATCCTTACTTCAGGAAAATGCCTGAGCTTTTTAAAAAGTAGTAAACTTATTTGTAGAAGAAAAATTTGTAAAGTAATACGTTTTTCAATGACAATATATGCCTTAGACATGAAGAAGAATAACACCCACCTTTGAAAATATATTGTGGGAAGACTCTTATGCTGTAAATTTATGAGTTATGTAAAGAGTAAGGGATATCCCATTTTTCACTGTTTATTTTGTATTATTATCTCATATATTACATCCTGACTGCAGGTTCCCTTCTGTTCCTTTCCTTTGGGCCTCCCACCTTCCTTCTCCCCCAGATCCATGTCCCCTCTGTATCCCCTCAGAAAGAGTAGGCATCCAAGGGACATCAGTCAAACACTGCATATGCCCATACCATCACATGAAGACTCTATGAGACAACTCAGCAGGAGGAAAAAGGTTCCATAAGTAGGAAAAAAACTCAGTGACCACTCCATTGTTACGAAACCCACAAGAACACCAAGACACTCAGCCATAACATATATGCAGGGGACCTAGGTCAGACTCCTATAGGCTGTGAATGTTATTTTATTCTTCCCCAATTCTCTTTTTTAGATAAGTTATACTCTCAACATAAGTACACTAAAATATCTAATTTTTCCTATCACAATTAGCTTTGATTTTCAGTAATGTCTTGAGTCCCTTATGATATATAAATGTTAAATGTCTGTTGGTGGGCTTAATTGTTGAAGTGTTTCAATTTGAAGAGATATTCAGTAGTTTCATACAATTTTATCAGATACAACAAATTCAAACTTACAAAAAAAGACAAAAAATATAATGCATTAAAACTTGGGGCAAAGAACACTGAAACATAAATCTTCTAACATTCTTATGCAGAAAATATTCACTAAATTTGATTTAAAAAAAAAAAAAACAAAACAAAACACGGTTGAATACCAAAAAGGATATTTACTTATGTGAGTCAATTGATGTTTTATTTTTAATAGCAGCGAATTTGAGCAGCTTCATACCAAGACTACACAAAATTGTGCATCTAATGTTTGATATAATTGCACAAGAAACACAAGGAAAAATTGTTACTTACTATAATAAAGGTCATCTGTTCTTGATACAGCAAAAGCACTTTATTTTACTACTTAAAATTTCCAAGACTAGGTAAATTATAGCAGACTATGATCATATGAGCTAAAGCCATCCTGCCCTGAATATGCCTGGTATAATCAGCATTTGTTCATGTGAAGAAACAATTCTTGAGAATGATGTTTGTGAATTTATATATACAAACACCAACTACAGAAGTATTGTTAGAATGATATTGTTTATATAAATCTTGTACTTTCATATTTTCTGGAAGTAGTCCACAGAAGTGCTATTCTTAAAGGTATTAGAAAGAGACTAGCTGGATAACTTGTGCATATTAACACCAGCAGTCTGACAGATGCATTCTTTGCCAAATTATTCAAAGTATTCTTTCTGGGGATTATTAACCACCTTCCCTCTACCTTGACTTGGGAAACTAAGAACTTGTAATAATATGTTCTATAAATCATCATTGATCATGAAGAACTGTTAGTAAGTCAACTTAAAGTAATTTAATATGAACTTATTTACGGAATCTTGAAACATGATTTTTGGTTATCCAAAAAGTTAAGAACAAAATTAACATATTAACAAAGTTCTACAGTAACCTCTTTTGAAAAGGCTGAGAGAGTGGTTACTTCAGTCTTTTCCCCTTTCATAAAAGAAACAAACCAAGATATTCTGACAGATTCACCATAGGAACATAAGCTAAAACTAAATACCTGAGTGAAAAATAGTAGCACTCATGTTGATGTCTGACTTAGGCCAGGGTGTCAATAGCAGGAAGTAGGCAAGTACGTAATACCTTTGTTGCTAGGTTACTAAGAGAGCTTCAGAAGTAAGGAAGGCAGTTATAACAGGAAATTATAGGATATGAACCATACATGGGTAAATGTTAGTCCAAAAATTGGTGTTTTTTGGTAACATTCTATTATTGAATTGGAATTTCGTATCTGAATTTAAATATATGCCATAAAACATCTCAACATATATAGACCCAACATGAATAATTGGTAACTTACAGACTGAACTAGTAAGAGAAAGTTAAAACTCCACCTCACGTTTTTATGCATTTAAAACAATATCAGAGAACATGCTTCATCTATAGTTTTTGCTACAATAAAATGTAGAAACCCACATTTTTAATTCAGTCTCAACTCTCCAGTACTCTGAAAAGGTGTTTGAAAAGTTAGTATGATGTTGCTATTGCTAGCCTTAAAATCTAGTTGAAAAAATCTGATCTTATGAAATCCCTGGTTCCTATCTTTTCAGTACACACTCTCTAGTTTGTGCTGGTAAACAATTGGCCTGTTATGTGATGTAGTACATCTCCAGGAGGGTGTTGCCCTGCTTCTACCAATGAGATGCCTGCGATGTTAAATGTAGTTGACCAGGTTTTTCATTTAGTAACTGGCAGCCTGCAGGACTTAAGGAAGCTTTAACATTTTTCTGAAGCCTGGAAGCAAGTGCTCTACTGCTCAGTTACAGCCCTACCTACAAATTTAAACTCTCAATTTATCACACTGCCGGAAAGTTTAAATTAACAAAACTTAAGGCTTCCCTTAAAAGAAGTAATTTGGTTTTAAGGATTTAAGTGTATTTTGTAAATCTATTGTTTTAAAAAACTTACAAAAGAGGTTTTCTTGATCAAGGTAAACAGCCCTGTTTTACAGATAAGTAAGATTAGATGTTTTCTACCAGTTCATGAGAATATTGCCTGGCACTGAATAACCATTTAACATTTATCTTGAATGGAAACGAATCAAACTATCTGTAAATGCATACTATTTGAAAGTAATATCCTAATAAATGAAGTAATATCAAGATGATTCTTCTTTGCAAGAGTAAGATGAAATTGCAGAATCAGGATGATTATAGAAAAAAATAAACATTTTCTGTGTGTGTTGAAGTGGATATCAGAAAACTGTCAACCTTGTAAAGTAACTTATAAACTACAAGAAAGCATTCAAAAGCTTATGTTAGTAGTGATATGGTCCCTTTATATTACATTTACTAGAAAATACTGTGATAGGAGGTATAAAAGAGTTTGGTTTTTACCAAAAGAAAGTAGATGTTATAAATATCATATAATATTACAGTGTGCTTTATATTACATCAATTACATTCAAATTGGTGCTCTCAGAGTTCTGTCTTATTTTTAAAATCTTCTTTTTTGTCTTTATTTGCATCATTTTCTACTAGAAACTATATATCATATGCAAGGAGACTTAAATCATGAAATACATGAATTAATGAATGAGAGGTATATAGAAGTTTTCTGCTAATTCTAATAACATTTAAAAAACATGAAAACAGCATGCAAGAAAAGTATACGAATTGGAATTATATTAGTATATAATTGCTAATGATATTAATGAATAAATTAAGCAAATTAACATCCTCAGAAAAATTCTGTTTTCTCTGTTAAGGCATAGTTTATATTATTGCCAAATTGACACAAGTCGTTAAGTACTGTCCTTCCTCCAGACATGTAGATAACATGTAGGTAGGTAAGTATGTAGATATATTATAGATAATAAATAAATGGGTGGATATAAATTACTTCAATTGCATAGACATATCATTTGCTTTTGAAAAGTCATAGATCAAGAGAAAGAAGTGATCCATATTTATGTTTCTACATATCAATAGAAAAATACTTAATGGAAATTAGAAAAACTATTTGAGATAAACTTAATTATTCTGAAGAAGTATAGAATCTGATTATTAATTCAGTTATTTTAAATCACCCTACTTTCCCAGTTTGCTTTAAAACAATAGTACTCCAAATCATTTTCCTTTATTCTTTTCTCCTATCATACATCCTGACCATACCCTTCCCTCCCTCCATCCCTAACAGTCTCCCTCTGTCTTTTAAAAATCAGAATATTCTCTGAGTGACTGATAAAAGAAAATCAGTGTCCTCCTTAAGTTTCTGTTATTAACATATTATCTTTGGCAAGTTATTTAATCCCTTAAGGCTTCGTTTTACTAAGATATATATTAGAGATTTTACTAGATTACTGTTTCAGTCCTTTTAGAGTGTTACAATATTAAATGTTCTAATAGTTGTTAGAAAGAAAAATGAATTATCTGCTTTTTGCCTTTTCCCCATAGTGCTTTCCAAGCCACCCATGCAAGAATCAAGGATTTCTACTTTGCTGGTACATGCTTGGATGAGATGAATTAGTAAGTAGTTTGTGTTCATTTATTCACTTAATGTATATAGAAGAACAACTTTGTTACAGGTATGTCCTTCAATAATAGAAAATAATGGTATTTAAAAAATTATTTCATCTTCATCCTAATTTGATTTAGTGTATTAGAATGCCAGGGTGTCAGAATGTGAATATAAATGGTAATGTGAGACAGAATAAGACTTATAGAGAAGGCATGTTTATACTTTGAAGTGTTTATAAACATTCAAGTAAATAACTTTATTTCAAGAGGCAAAGAAAGCAGGTCAATACTCATCATAAATAAGTAAAATCCTGTCAAGAAAAAATTGAAAAAGGAGAGTAAAGAGCTTACAAAGAAATAGGTAAAATTACTTACTTGACCATAATAGTGTGAGTGGAATTGAAAACTAGTAGATATATTCAAATACCTTTAGGAGGTAAAAGCAACACCGTTTTTTTATGGGAATTGTAAGTATAGAAAGGGTAAAGGATTGTCAACTACTAGGTTTATAGCCTATAAAACAAGATGAATTTCATCATAATTTTCTTTTTTATATATGTTTTATTTAAATTTGAAACAAGCTTGTTTTACATGTCAGTCCCAATTCCCGTACCCTTTAATCCTCCCCTATTCCCTACACCAACCACCATCCCTCCTGCTTTCTGTTTCCCAGGGAGGGTGAGGCCTTCTATGGGGAGTCTTCAAAGTCTGTCATATCATTTGGAGCAGCACCCTGGCCCTCCTCCATGTGTCTAGGCTGAGGGAGTACCCCTCTATGTGGAATGGGCTCCCAAAGTCCATTCCTATATTAGGGATAAATACTGATCCACTACCAGAAGCCACATAGACTGCTGAGTCCTCCCAACTAACACCACATTCAGGGAATCTGGGACAGTCCTATGCTGGTTTCCCAGCTATCATACTGGAGTCCATGAGCTCCCCCTTGTTCAGGTCAGCTATTTCTGTGGCTTTCTCTGGCCTGGTCTTGACCCCTTTGCTTATCACTCCTTCCTCTCTGTAACTGAATTCCAGGAGTTCAGCTCAGAGTTTAGCTGTGGGTGTCTGCTTCCGCATCCATCAGCTACTAGATGTAGGCTCTAGGATGGCATATAAGGTGCTCATCAATCTCATTATCAGGGAAGGACATCTAAAGTAGCTTCTCCACTATTGCTTAAATTGTTAGTTGGGGTCATCCTTGTAGTTCTCTGGATATTTCCCTAGTGACAGATTTCTTTTAAAATCTATAATGGCTCCCTATATTGTGGTATCTGTTTTCTTGCTCACGTTTATTCAAAATGCGGGATAATGGAAAACTATCATGTTTATGAGGCAAGTATCTGAGTTTTGTCTGGGAGTACATAGAATTCAGGGTTTCTTCATGTATCTTGTGGTGTTTAAAGTAGACAGTTCCTTTGAGTGGAGCTCAGAGTAAAAGAGTCAACTGAAGATATAACTTATAAGTCATCTGCACCGATATGGTATTTGAAATAATAGGCATAGATGAGAACAATCTGAAGAGTGGTTCTCAAAGTCAAAATGAACTGTGTATCTTACTGAATGTATAATTCTGAGGCCCATATCTGATTCATACAATCACTCATTTAACAAATTTCTGGGTGATGCTGAGAATTTATGATTCCAGGGCTTTGAAAAACACTTACTTAAAAGGGGCCATAAGTGAGAAAGGAACCTTGAACAATTATTTAATTGCTGATTATAACCTTCAAAACAAGCATAAGTGCAATGACTCTAAATACAATTATTTTATATACACTTCAGATTCTGTACCAAAGACATTATCATGTCCTTAAGAAAAAAATGTTTTGCTTTATAACTTGGGGCTTTATATTACTACAATTCATTTATATTCATGATGTTTATCCCAGAAGTTTTGTAAAAATATCTGTAGTTATAAGCATAAGTGCTTATTTCCTGTATCATAAACTTACCTAAATATGCCTAATTTAAGGACTAATTGATTTTGCTCAGAGCTGTCTAATATCTACCTTACTATCTTTTCTCAATGTAAAATTAAAAGCCAAAATAACTTTGGATACCTTATAAAATATATTCATTCAGGATTCATCAATAATCACAGTATTCTTGCTGTCATTTATGACTACAGAGTAAATAAGATATTCTGTGTACTATTGTTTTGTGCTGATGAAAATCTTTGGAAAATGGTTGACACTAATTGTCTTTATTAAAGTGAAAATACTACTGCATCTTTGAGGCTGACATTGTTTTGTCAAATGAACAAATATGTCTTATTAGATTAGTTTTACATTAATTTGCTAGAATTTTGAAAGAATTCACATTACAATTGAATAATCATTTCTTATATTCATAATTCTACTGTCCATAAATTGACTATAGTTCTGTGCCACAAATTAGATTAAAGTTTATTATTCTTTCAAGTATATCAATTTTTAATCTTTATATTTATAAAATACCATGTCTATAGAAGTAGATAGATGAAGAATTTTATTATAACAAAAATATTCCATTTGAATTAAATGTGTTCTGCCATACATTAATTTCAACTTAAGAAAGCATTTTTTAAAATTTCAGTCTACATCCTACAAATTTTTAAGTGAGTTGACTAACATTAACAATGAACTTCTCTCTATAGTAGGCTCATATATTCATGTTTAATTAAAATTAAATTCAATTACCCTTAATTTCAAAGAGAATATTACTTACATTTGTATTCAGCATGCCAGAAGGAAGGGTTATTCTTCCTTTAGTGAGTTTATTGTATACCATTCTCATTTTTAATTATGTTGAATTTAATAATAGTACATTGCTACTGTCTATAATTTATGCCTAAAAGACCTAAGCACAACACTCTTATTGTCTGGAAGAAAAATATAACCTCCTTCTTGACTGCACTTAAATAATAACTTGTTATAAGAAGAAAATAAAAATTTTGTTAATTTTCAGAGAGGCTATGTGATTTTTCCCGGGGGTGGCGGGGGAGCATTCCAATTAGTATACCTAGAAGCCTCATGGAAAGGCACCAAAAAATATACTGAAACAATAAGTGTATTTTATGCTGTCAAGGCAGAAAGTAAAAGAACATTGGCATTTGAGAGAAAATAGGGAGTAAAGGTGGTGTTTAAGTATAATCATGCCTGTTTCCCTCTTGCCTTCATGAAGAAGATGTGGTGCTCCAAAAAGAGTTAAATGCATTAGATGTTTGTTAAATGACACACAAAAGAGTTAAAATGTGTCATTAAATACAAAGTGACTAATAGAAACAAGCCTGAGACATTTGGCTGCACTAAAATCATCAAAACAATTAAACTGTTTCAAAGCAAAAGTGTTTTAACTCTGACAATTAACATGTGATTCATTCTCCTTATCTTTTTATGTTGAAGAGCAGTCCAAGTAAATGTATTCCATGGCATTCTTTCCATAGCAATTACTTTTTCTAGTCAAAGAAATGCTAAAAGTACTCTGTGATAAATCTTTGTGTTAAATTTAAAATATTTAAATTACTATGTCATAATGTGCAACAAGAATCCAGAAATCTTCATAACTTTTTTTCAGGAATCTTATGTAATATAAATATTAACAAGTAAGAAAGAAGTAGCTATAGTCAGTCTATTATTATTTTAATTATCATTATCTTATTCTCCCCCCAAAATAATCATAGATTATAATACTACTTAAGTGAAAGAAAAGAAGCATAAGATTGTTTCAATTAAGATAAATAATTGTCTACATTGAAATATAATTTATTTCAAGCATACACATGGAAAGTGAAAATTAAAACATTGAAAGCCATAAATGGCTCTATGACCCTTAATCTATGTTATCTAATATGCTATCTGAAGCCTAGCAGGGTAGGGCCCGGGAAAGTACTTGAATGAGAAATATTAAAAAAACAGTGATTTATGTTACAAGTTTTCTTTTCCTTTTTCTTAGTGAAAAGTGACATACTTTGAAAACAGAAATAACTATTTAGCAAAAATACACTTAGTTTAAGAGATCACAACTAAAATGTTACCTAAATCAATATAGTTTCTCTGATCTAAGTTATGATATAACATCTAACATGAAAAAGCTTCTAAGGTAAATTTGATTTTACATTAATATGCCATCATAATTTGGGCAATAGTAGACACATGGACAGAAAGAGTAATTTTATCTGCCAATTAACTTCTAATTTTTATACATGACTTAAATTACAAAAAAATTTAATTTTATTTATATTTATTCTTGGTGTCTTTCACATCATGCCTCGCTATGCCATCCATTTCCAAATCCTTTTGTGTCTGCACTCTTCCTTGCAAATATCCCCCTAAGTAAAATAAAGTCAAATATAAGAAAAAATAAAAGAAAAAAATCAGTCTTGTCATGGAAGCTGTAGTGAGTCATACAGAAAGTAAACCCTTTTAACCATAATATCTTTATTTGTATGAGTTAATTCCAAGTCATTGTTCTGGTTTGAGGCCTCCGGTTTCTGCTGGTCGGGCCCTGGCAGGAACTCTTCTTGGTTATCCTGTTGTGGCACTGAGTTGTAGAGATTATGCAGCTTTTTAGTCTGTAAGACCTGTCTCTTCAGTGCTTCCTCAAATCACAGATGGGGTGGACGTTGGGGTAGGCCAACTCATAATCCTGGTTCTGGGCCTGGGCAGCTGCAGGGTAGTTGCAAGGTTGGTCAGCCTGCCTGCTCTCCCTTGTCCTAACCACCAGGGTAAGCTCTCCTGCATTGTCCTGGCTAGTTCACACCTTTCAGCTATGAGCAAGGGGCAGGGCAAGTCCTCCCAGTCTATTTTCCCACACCTACACCTTCAAGGCCAACTCTACTGTCTTGCCTGGGTTTGGTGTAGAGGCCACTCTCCCAAGTGCTGCAACTGACTAAGGACAGTGACAGTTCTTCAGATCTTATGACCTCAGGGGCAGCTCTCCCACCTGCTTGATGTGGGGGTGCTTCTCCCTCATGCCCTTGCAACTACATGACAGATGAGTAATAAGGATATCTCTCCTATACTCACTACTTAAACAAAAGTATTTTAAGCGACATGTTAGCACAAACCTGTAATATCTTGTGTTAGATTAGTTATTTTAAAAATCAGTAATCTATGTTAATAGTATATAAAATATACATACTTGTTCTAGTAACAAAAATGTAGGAGTGAAGATCCATCACTTGAGTTTTTCAATGAGATGAAAATCATTATCAATTTGAAATATAAGGTTATAACTATAAAATTGCTATATAGCTGCAATGTTAACTAAAAGGAAAATATATATAGAATATATACAAAAGGAAGAAAGGAATGTCATTGAATATCATTATAACAAAGTTAAGAAAATTCAAAGGAAAGCAGGAAGAGAGGAACATGAACCACAATACATGGAGAAAAAAAACTAAAAAATGCCAATAGTAAGTCCTTCAACATCAGTATCTACATTTAAATGAAATAAAGTCTATAGTCAAAAGAGAGATTATCTGAATTCATTTTTTAAAATAACAGATTTAAACCAAATTATGTCAGTGCACATAGAAAAATACTCATAGGAAGAAATGGAAGAACAAAAGAAAAGTTTCCCTTGGAATTGGAAACTAATTGAAAACACAGACGTACTAATTTGTATCAGAAAAAAATTGGACTTATGTCAAAATTTACTTTAAAAGCATAAGGGCAAGATGAAGGTACTTGTTACCAAGACTGATGATGTGAACTACATCTCCAGGATCTATGTGGTTAAAAAGAGGACACTGACTCATACATGTGCAGGTTTTTCTCTGACAGCCATGTGCATATTATAGTAAATGTGGCATAGTTTGTGTTTGCCCACACAAGCATGAATGTATGCACACACAAGCAAATGTAAATACATAAAAAATAAACAGAAACACACATTATTAAGTAATCAAGGAAAATTTTCTAGAATGAACCACTCAGTTGATCACAAAATAAGATTCAGTGTATTTTAAAAGGATTAAAGTTTTAAAAATATTTTTTATACTTGGAAAAAGAATAAAAATCTTTACAAATAATTAGTTCAGAACCCTTAATTTATTTGATATCAAAATACTCTCAATACATTGTTTTTATCATTAAAATAAATATATGAATGTATCTCTTAATCAAAAGAAAGACAGAATTCATTGAAATTTTGTTAAATTTGTTAAAATTTGATCTAAATTATGTTTTAAATTTGGCCATCCATAAACCAATTGAATGTTAACTTACTCTTGTCATCCCAATAAAGAAGGAGCATAGAATTTGAGACAAAAAATTTAAGAACAGTAAATTTGTTCATTATTCAAAAGCCAGGAATAGAATTGTAAACTGAAAATGCCAAGGGATGACAACTATCTGATGAAGTACATGGAAATATATCAGTTTCTCATACAGAATCTTACCGATGACTCTAGAAAACCTATCCTTATTATAACTAAGTAAATCTGGGCTTTCATTGTTCTTTTTTATCATGTTTTTATTTATTTTACATACCAACCATAGTTTCCTCTCCCTCCTCCCCCACCTACCCCTTCACCCCATCTACTCATCCATCTCCACTTAGATGGGATAAGACTTCCCATGGGATCATGGCATATCAAGCTGCTGCAGGACCAAACTCCTCCCCCAACGCCTGCATCAAGGCTGAATAAGGCATCCCACTATGGGGAGGGAATAGGTTCCAAAGAGCCAGCTCATACATCAGGAACAGATCCTGTTCCCATTGCTAGAGGCCAAAAAAAAAAAAACAGAGACCACACTACACAATTGTCACCCAGATGCAGAGGCCTAGGTCATTCCCATACCAGTTTCCTAGCTGTCCATCCAGAGTCCTTGAGCTCCCACAAGCTGAGGGTTTCCCTGTCATGATCTTGACCCCCTTGTTTTCTTCATATAATCCCTCTACCCTCTCTTCAACTGAACTCCCAGAGCTCAACTTGGCTGTGGATCTCTGCATCTTCTTCCCTCATGTACTGGGTGAAGGCTCTATGATGACAAGTAGGGCAGTTACCAATCTGATTACGGGCCAAAAGGGCCCTCTCCACTCTTGTTAAAAGTCTTAGCTGGAATCATCCTTGTGGGTTCCAGAGAGCTTTCCTGTAGCATGAATTCTAATAGTTCTTAACAATAAAAACCCAGAGTCAGATATTAATGGAAGGAAAAACAGAAAGATCATAGAAACAAAGAAGCCTGCCACTATCTCTTACCTCTATCTCTGATGGAATGGGCTATCCTGTCTCCACAAGTCCTCAGACTGGATGCTCTTCTTTCCAAACTTCAAACTGCATTCTAGACTGCTACCTCAGACTATAACCTCAGACTACCATGAGCTCCTGTCTCCTCCTGCTTTATATTCCTCTCTCTGCTCAGCCATATCTCTTCCTGTCTCTACCTTCTTGGTGATTGGATTAAAGGTGTGCCACTCCAAGTGCTAGGATCACCTTTGTGTAAGCCTTGTTTTTGTTTCTCTTTTAGACTGGATCAATTTTGTGTAGCCCAGTGTGGCCTTGAACTAACAGATATCCATCTGCCTCTGTCTCCTGGGTGCTAGGACTAAACATGTGTGCCACCACTGCCTGACCTCTATAGCTGACTAGTGTGGCTATCTTTACACTCTGAACTTCAAGCAAGCTTTATTTGTTAGATCATGAAAAAAATCACCATACGTCCCTGGCACCAGGTTTCTCACTACCCCCACAATGGCCCCTTCTATCAAAATATCTCCCCCATCATTCTCCCACTCCCTCCTGCCCACAACTTGACCATCCTAATCCCTCATGTTCCCATCTCTTATTCCCTTCCCTTTACTCCCTCCTGCCCCAAGTTTATTCAGGACATACCATCTATTTCCTCTTTCCTTGGAGATCCTTGTGTCCATCTTAGGGTACTCCTTGTTACTTAGCTTCCCTGGGACTGTGAATTGTAGCCTGGTTACCCTTTGCTTTATATCTAATACCCACTTATGAGTGAGTACATACCATGTTTGTCTTTCTGAGACTGGATTATCTCACTCAAGATGATTTTTTTCCTAGTTCCATCCATTTGCCTGCAAATTTCATTATGTCATTGTTTCCCACCCACACACTGAGTAATACTCCATTGTGTAGATATACCACATTTTCATTATTCACTCTTTGGTTGAGGGGCATCTAGGTTGTTTCCAGGTTCTGGCTGTTACAAATAATGCTGCTATGAACAAAGTTCATAGCTGAGCAAGTGTCCTTGGGGAATGGTTGAGTATCCTTTGGGTACATGCCCGAGAGTGGTATCACTGCATTAAATCCCTAATGCATCAAAAAAAATCTGTTGTATGTGATGTTATTATGAGTTAGTACATGTTTATTTCTTTTATAACAGGTATACCTAGGAAATTTAAGAGACATATTAGACAAACAAACAAACAAAAAAGACAAGACTGGAAGTTTTAAATAGAAAATTTCTCCAGAGTACACATGTATAAAAGACTGAAAAAGTTTTTGATCACAGATTATAGCCTTCATATACTGAGAACTGTTTCTCTTGTTCTTCAGTGAGTTTATAAGTCAATTTCAACTTTAAGTCGAGCCTAATGGGAATAAAGGATAAAAATATAATTGACTTATTTCTAGTTTCTACTTTTCATGTCTGTTCAAAATAATACTACAAAATTCCATAATTATGTTGGAATTAAACAATGTCCTATTAAACAACCCATAAATCAAGAAAATGAAAGGGGCAAATTAAAATACCTTGGTATGATTAAAAAGGAAAACAACATACCAGAATATATGTGATACAGCAAAAGCAGTGCTAAGAGGAAAGTTGTAACCATAAACACTCTTCTGTTTTGTTTGCTGATGCTATAATTAAAATATGACAAAAGAAACTTGGGAAAGAAAGTGCTTATTTGGCTTACAAGTCTCCACCATATTCTATCAACAAAGGTAATCAGAATAGGAAGTCAAGGCAATAACCTAGAGGCAGGAACCAAAGTAGAGACCATAGAGAAATTCTGATACTGGTTTGCTAAGTAGAGACCATAGAGAAATTCTGATTACTGGTTTGCTCAGCCTGCTTTTATATATACTCCAGAACCCTCTGCCTAAGTCACACCTCCTACATCACTCATTTATCAAGAAAATGTGCTATAGACATACCTACAGGCCATTCCTATGAAGGTTTTTTTTCTGAATTAAGATTCTGTCTTCCCCAGTATCTCTCATTTGTGTCAAGTTGATAAAAAGGAAACTAACCAGCACAATCACAAACAAAAGAAGAAGGAAGATCACAAATTTACAACTGAAATTTATCCTTCTAGGAACAGTGAAACAAGCTAACCCTAAATCTAGAAAGAATGGCATGATCATTATTCGAAGTGTAAAAATCTTAAAAGTGATAAAATTCACAAATATAAATTGAGCCAAGGGAACACAGCAAATGAGACATATTTATACATTTCAGTTCTGCATGATTTAAAGCCTCTGGTAGCTATTTAATGGCAATGTAACAGTATCACTAATGACCTGTATATGAAATGGTTAAAATGATAGATTTTATTGTTATTTTTTATGGTGGTAGTATGAAAACTACCTCATATTATTTGCCATGTAAAGTCGATAGACTCTAAAATAGTGTATGGCAATATCAATCACTGATAATGACTCACAACACACAAGGAATGGGAAGGAATTTTCTTAGCTTGATAAAAACAATAGCCAGAAATAAAATATATTTAACATCATAATCTTGAAATAACTACTTCAGTCTAAGGCCAGGAAAAAAAGCTGTAATGTCTATTCTTATCACATATTCAATATTATACTTGATATTTTATTCAATGCTGTCAAGCAAAATGATGAATCAATAGGGGATTTTTATTCACAGATTACTTGATTATCTTTTTATAAAATTGATCCAAATGATTTTGAAAGCTTATGTGTAATAAGAGAACTGAACAAGGTTGAAAGATTTAAAATTAATGTACAAAAATCATTTATATTTCCTTATTTCAACCTAAACAAGCAGAAATTAAAATTCTAAAATGCAATTTAAAATTGTATCCAAATGTATTAAATGCTTGAATGGCTGAGCAAGATCACCAAGTAGACAAGGGTGCTTACTGACAAGCCTGATGACCTGAGTTTGATCCTCAAGACCCACATGTTGGAGGGACAGAATGAACCCTTGAAAGTCATCCTCAGACCTCCACATATGCTTTGACATACTCATCTCATAGGCATACACACACTCAAAATAATTAAAATGTAATAGTTTTAAAAAAATATTTAGCTCTTTAGAGATTTTGATGGGAAATATGTATTAAAAAGTGTATTACAGAAAATGAGAAACATTGCTGAAGTAATTTACGGTATAGTTAGAGGAAAAGTCATGGAATTATGATAGTATTAAGACAGCATTGCTTCCTAAAGTCATTTATATCTGTCATTGTAATTCAAGGAAAAACAATTATGTCCTTTAAAATAAAAACTGTCAAACTGAATCTAAAGATAATAGGGGAATGCAAAAGATTTATAATAGCCAAACATTTTTTGCCTTCATTTATTCTTTTATTTAAATTTTTCTTATTTTACACATCTATCCCAGTTCCCTCTCCCTCCTTCCCTTTCTCCCTCCCTCCCTCCCATGCCCCAAAAACAACCTCCCATTCCATTCCTCCACCTTGCAGCTCCATATGTTATGAGTAGGTTTTTCCCTGCCTGTCCTGGACCGGCACCAGCCCCAATTAACGCACAGAGACTCTATATTTGAAATTACTGAAAACTTTTAAGCATGGAAGTGATGGATTTATGTTTAAAGGAGATCATTCTATATGATACTATTGAAGATAGATTTAACAGTGAAAAAAATGACAACATGTATGCTCATTAAAAATATCTTGAGGGTCATGATTTATGTGCATGATCCCAGCATTTAGGAGGCTGAGGCAGAAGGGTTGAATTAATTTTTCATTAATTATTTTATTTAAATTAAAATCAATCTTATTTTACATGTCAATCCCAGTTCCTTCTTCCTCCTATCCTCCCATCCTCCCACCCCCCACCAATCCCCCCATCCTACCCCCACCCACTCTTCAGAAAGGGTGAAGCCTCACATCATTTGGGGCAGGACTAAGGCCCTCCCCACTGTATCTAGGCTGAGATAGTATCCCTCCATGGGGAATGGGCTCCAAAAAGTCAGTTCATGAACTAGGGATAAGTATTGGTGCCACTGCCAGCTGTCGCAGAGACTGCCCAAACTCCAACTGACACCTACGTTCAGGGGGCCTAGTTCAGTCTTGTGCAGTTTCCCCAGCTATCAGTCTAGAATCAATGAGTTCCCACTTGTTCAGGTCAGCTGTTTCTGTGAGTTTCCCCAACATGGTCTTGACCCCTTTGCTCATCACTCCTTCCACTCTAAAACTGAATTCCAGGAGTGCAGCTTATTGCTTAGTTGTGAATCTCTGCTTCTGCTTACATTAGCTACTGGATAAATGCTCTATGGTGGCATTTAAGGTAGTCATCATTCTCATTATAGGAGAAGGGCGTTTAAGGTAGCTTCTCCACTATTGCTTAGATTCTTAGTTGGGGTCATGGTGTGGACTCCTAGGGATTTCCTTAGTGCCAGGTTTCTCATTAAGCCCACACCCCCCCCCAATCTAGGTATTTCTTTTGTTGCTCTCTTAATTGTTCTTCCCAGAACTCAACCTTCGGGATCTTTCATGTTTTCTCCCCCCTCCCCTTCTTCCCTCCTTTTTCTCCTACCTGCCCCCCATGCTCCCAATTTAGTCAGGAGATCTTGTCTCTTTCCCTTTCCCTGAGGATCCATATATGTCTCTCTTAGGGACCTCCTTGATTCCTAGCTTCTCTGGGGTTGTGGATTGTAAGCAGGTTGTCCTTGGTTGTATGTCTAATATCGACTTATGAGCAAGGACATACCATGTTTTTCTTTCTGTGTTTGGATTGCCACACTCAGGATGGATTCTTCTAGCTCCATGCATTTGCCTATGAATTTCAAGATGTCTTTTTTTTTTTTAATCGCTAAGTAGTATTCCAATGTGTTCTTCAGTTGAGGAGCATCTAGTTTGCTTCCAGGTTCTGCCTATTACAAATAATGCTTCTATATGAAAAGCTGCCAATGTTATCTACCATATAATGAAACTGAAAAAAGAAAAACCACATGATTATCTCATTATATACTGGTAAATCCTATGACAAAATCCAACACCCCTTCATGATAAAGGGATAGAGAGAACAGGGATAAAAAGGAACATACCTAAGCATAATAAAGGTAATATACAACAAGCCAACAGCCAACATCAAACTAAATGGAGATAAATTGTGATTCCTCTAAAACCAGAAACAAGACAAAACTGTCCACTCTCTTCATATCGTTTGGATATTGTACTTGAAGTTCTAGCTAGAGAAATAAGACAACAAAAGGAGATCAAGGGGATACACATGGGAAAGAAAGAAGCCAAACTTTCACTATTTGTAGATGATATGATAGTTTGCATAAGTGACCAGAAAAATTCTACCAGGTAACTGCTACAGCTGATAAACACTTTCAGCAAAGTGGCAGGATGCAAGATTAACTCAAAAAAATTATTAGCCGACCTATATACAGACAATAAATGGGCTGAAAAAGAAATCAGAGAAACACCACCCTTCACAATAGCCACAAACAACATAAAATATCTTGAGGTAACTCTAACCAAACAAGTGAAAGACCTGTATGACAAAATACTTTAAGGCTTTAAAGAAAGAAACTAAAGAAGATACCAGAAAATGGAAAGATCTCCCACACTCTTGGATAGCTAGGATCAACCTAGTAAAAATGGCAATCTTACCAAAAACAATCTATAGATTCGAAGCAGTCCCCATTAAAATCCCAGTGCAATTCTTCACAGACCTTGAAAGAACAATACACACTGGGGAGCAGAAAGAGGAATGGGATGGAGGTTGGGAGGGAGCCAGGGAGGAGGGAAGGGTGAGGGAACTTGGATCAACATGTAAAACAAGCTTGTTGAAAATTTAAATAAAAATATTATCAAAAATTAAACAATATTCAAATTTATATGGAAAAACAAAAACCCAGGATAAACAAAACTACCCTGTATAATAAAGGACTTCTGGAGGTGTCATTATTCCTGACTTCAAGCTCTATCATAGTCATGAAACAGCTTGTTGTTGGCACAAAAACAGACATGTAGACTAATGGAATCGAATTGAACACCCTGTTATTAATCCACACACCTATGAATACCTGATTTTTGACAAAGAAGCTAAAATTATACAATGGAAAAACTAAGGCATCTTCAGTAAATGGTGCTGGCATAACTGGATGCTAACATGTAGAAAACTGCAGATAGGTCCATGTCTATCTCCATGTACAAAACTTCAGTCTATATGTATCACAGACCTCGACATAAATTCAGCCACGCTGAACCTCTTAGAAGAGAGGGGAAGTACCGTTGAATGAATTGGTACAAGAGATCATTTCCTGAACATAACACCAGTAGTGCAGACACTGAGATCAATAATAAATAGGACCTCCTTAAACTAAGAAATTTCTGTAAGGCAACAACACAGTCAACAAGACAAATTGGCAGCCCACAGAATGGGAAAAAATCTTCACCAACCCCACATCTAACAGAGGGCTGATCTCCAAAATGTACAAAGAACTCATGAAGCTAATCACCAAAACACCAAATAATCCAATTAAAAATTAGAGTACTGATCTAAATAGAGAATTCTCAACAGAGAAATTTCAAATGGATGAAAGCCACTTCAGGAATTGCTGAACATTCTTAGCCATCAGGGAAATGCAAATCAAAACATCTCTGAAATGCCATCTTAACCATTTCATAATGGCTCAAATCAAAAACACCAATGTATGTTGGAGAGGATGTGGAGAAAAGGGAACACTCCTCCATTGCTGCTGGGAGTGCAAACTAGTACAGCCACTGTGGAAATCAGTATGGCAGTTTCTCAGGAATTGGAATCAATCTACCTCAAGACTCAGAAATTCCACTGTTATGCATAAACCCAAAGGGTGCACATTCATACCACAAATACATCTGTTTAAATATTTTCTCAGGGTTTGAACTACATACAGTGTAGTTGGGCATGGTAGGATACAATTATGGTTCTAGGCGCTAGAGAGACTGAAGAAAGATTATGAGTTTGAGATGAAACAAGCCTTACTACAATAGACAATTTATCAATATTCTGACTCAAAATTACATAATGGAGCCAGGTGGCAAATGATACTATTTTAACTGAAGTCAGCTACACTAAAGACAAAATACTGTTGTGTATAGAAATGTATGTTCCATTGGGCTTAATTGCAAAAATGATCAGGATAACATGACCAGGTTTTTTTTTCCTTTAAAATGTTCAGATAAAAAATAAAATAAAATAAAATAATAAAAAAATAAAAAAAGTTCAGATAAAATTGATGGTCTTAGTATTGTGCCCAATAAAAAAGATTAAAAGATTATAATTGATGTCTTCTAATATTTTAATAAAATTTTCAATCTCATCCTCATCAGAAAAAAAGAAAACTCTGGAAGCAGAATTCCAAAACTTTCAATGTTGTATATCCTCCATTAAATTTTAATAATAATGACAATGATATGAACAGTTTATTCAGAAGCACATAAACTAAGCTCACGGACCATAAAGCATGAAATTTAGAGACGTTCCTCTCAGTGAGTTAGATATTTTATCTTAATAGTAGTAGAAAACCCATTCTGGCATCCATATCCTTTCCTTTGTAAAGTAGTGTCAAAGTGGTGCATCCTATATTGGCTGGTTGGATGTTAGATAAATAGATTTGCAAAACAGGAGATTTCCATACCTAAAGAATATGCAGTATAACAAACTATGACATGATATGTGTACTGTAACAACAGAAATTAAAAATAATCTTATTAAATTACTGCACTCAGTTCAGCAAAATGAATTGATATACCTAACACATCAACATATTTTATGATAATTATTTTCTTTACATTTCTACACATATAATCAATAGCTATATTAGAAACCCTCAAGGAAATAATTGTGTTGCGTGGCTATTTTTGTTATTGGGACAATCATTCCAAACAAAATTGTTTCTGTAAAGAACAAGTAAATCCCATAAATGCAGGATAGAAATAGGGTTTAGCTATTTTCCTTCTTTCTCTATTCTTTTACCATCTTCTTCTGTGGGGCATTCTTAGAAAATTAAGATGGTTAGTTACAAATTCGATTTTGAAATCTTCTGGAGGATAACTAGCAAAACATTACCAAGATATATAAATATTAAACTTGCTAAATTATTTAAAGAATGTCCTTAGGAATACATATGGAGGTAAGGTCCTGTTTGACTTGAACATATAGTGAGGAGAAAGATTTTGATAAAGTCATTATAATGGAGAGATCTTATTTATTCTGGTAACTGGGTGAAGGGATGCATTATGTCCTTGTTTGCTAAGCCAAAGAATAAGCACTGGGTGAGGCCTACAGGCAAGCGTGCCTTCCTCCATTTTCCACTGTTCTAATAACATTTAACACCTACACCCATGTTCACCCTGGTGATGACCCCACGTTCCCCTCACCTCTGTGGTACATGCATTGCACCAGGTATCATCCTCTGTCATTGAGGCCTCTGTGACCTCACAGTAGACCCTTGCCAGTTGCTCGGGCACTAGAGGTGGACAACTGGGGGCAGAGCCATTAGCTGGCTGCCCGGAGCAGGAGCACTTACCTCTCCGGGCAGCGGTATTTCCCAGCAGTTGTGCGGCCTCCAGGCATCACAGCTTCCCCACAACAACAGCGGATTCTCTAGCTCAAGACAGTACAGCTATCAAGGCCCTAAGAGGCAGGAATCGTGCAGATCTTCAGGTACAGTTGAGAAGCTCAAGTCCCTAGCCTTGAGCCCTCTTTCTGCCCTAACTACCTCCTTGAATAGCTCCTTGGGAACCCAATCCAGCCTGTACCACAACCCAGTCCTCACCCCAACCATATACCACCCTGTGCTCTTACAGATGTTTGAGCCCTAGTATCTCCAAAGCCATCTACCACTTGTTAGGCCAAGTACAAAGGATTGTCCATCTTATCTTGGGAACCATGGCACTCAAACGTATCCAAAAGGAGCTCTTGGACCTGGCTCGTGACCCTCCAGCCCAATGCTCTGCCGGCCCTGTGGGGGAAGATCCATTTCATTGGCAAGCAACCATAATGGGGCCTGATGACAGCCCCTACCACGGAGGGGTCTTTTTCCTGGCCATCCATTTCCCATCGGATTACCCATTCAGACCACCCAAGATCACATTCACCACACGAATTTACCATCCGAATATCAACCGGAAGGGAAGCATCTGCCTTGACATCCTGAGATCTGAGTGGTCACCAGCACTGACAATTTCTAAAGTTCTCCTGTCTATCTGCTCCCTCTTGTGTGACCCGAACCCGGATGATCCATTGGTTCCTGAAATTGCAAAAGTCTACCGCAAGAACAAGAAAAAGTATGATAGACTGGCTAGAGAGTGGACTGAGAAATTCGCTATGTGATTTCAACATGTAATCCCATGGCCGTAGTAGTAAAAGCAATGCTGGTGGTTCAGTTAATTGGTTGTCTTTTGCTTGTTTTCTATAGGGCAAAAACTTTCCCCATTCTTTTGAGCACATATTATGCGTCTTTCAAACAGGTCAAAATGGAAGGGGAACGATAGGCATATAGAGGAGGTAGAGAGAGGAAATGGGGGAGGGGGTTGATGGAAGATAGGGAGCGTAGTGGTATGAGAAAGAGTGATGTGGGAAAATGTGCAAGACCAGTTTAAGTTTATGTTTAACTAAAAGATTTCTGTACTGATTCAGGATTGGAGAACACAGAGCAAGATGTTCGCTTTAGCTGACAAAATCAGTTCAACCAACCAGAATGGGAAGCATTGTGACCTCATACTGGCCTTGCTCTCATAAGACAGCTGGGCAGGCTCACATCAAATAACCCATCAACATGCCTCAGCCTACCCACTTCTGAGATTACAGGCATGTACCACAGTGCTCAGAACCACTGGGAAGATATTTTGAGAATTTTTTTATAGAACATTTAAATTCTGTTGCATAAATAGGTTGCAGAAGATTAGAGATTACCAAATGAATGCAGATATATTACCCTTTAAACACCTCTGATCCAGTTCTATAAATATTTTGTAAAATATTTGTGAATTAGAACAGTAAGGATCAAAAATGTCCCAAGTGTTTTTTAAATATTTCCCAATTATTTTAAAAATGTATACATTATCTACCAGTCACAAAAATGAAAGTAAAAGAAAATTTCAAGCATATATACAATGTGTTTTGATTATATCTACCACTAGTAGCTCCTTCGAGCCATGTAAGTATTCCTCCAAAATGTCTTCTACCAAATTTCATGCTCCATATATTTTTTAATAGCCAACTGAGTCCAATTAGTACTGCTCACATGCACACGGATGTGGGACTATCCAGTGGTTCATTGACAAACTTTCTAAAGCCACAGTCCCCCCAAAAAAGTTACACATTTGACATTCAACATCTTCCAATAATTCCTCAGGTAGGGCTGGGGCTTTGGGAACTCCTCCCCAATCCCTGTTGGAATTTTGAGGGGATAAATCTTGTGCAGGTCTCAGGCAGGCAACTACAGCAGCTGTGATGTCATGTATGCAATACCCATGTCATATTGAGGAGACCATATTTCACAATTGTCCTTTCCATTCTCCAATTTTTATATTCTAACCCTTCTTCTGAAAGATACCCTGGGCTTTGGTTGTGAGGATTTTGATATAGATGACACAATTTTGGCTGAACACTCACAGTCATATATTCTCGTGATTTTTATCGGTTATGAATCTCTGTATAAAACTCTACCCACTCCAAAAATGAAGAAATTTCTCCAACCAAAGTTGACCGTACCAAAAATATATGGGTATAAATTAATATTTAGAAGACAGTTTGACACCTGACCATTTAGTATAACAATAGAAGGTTTATTCCTCCTTAGGGCCTGTGATCTCCCCAGACATGGGTTTTTGACAAGGTTTATGAGAAACTATCCTCTTAAGCAGGCCACAAATCCAGTCAGAAGGTGATGGGTTACTACCATAACCACCATGCTATTGCTGTACCAGTGGGTACATCTTGCCTAACATGTCAATATTGTAGCCTCCCATGTCCAGGGAAGTTAAAATCATTAATGTCTTTTCTCCCTCAGTATCCTACTAAAGAACACCTTCCAGTACTATTACATCTTTTCAGTTTTAGATTGATATTTCTAGGCCAGTGGGAAGATACCTAAATATGAGTCTGTACAGTTGTGGGTAGAGACAAGCAGAGTGATGGGGTGCTCCTGGATGAGAGATAAAGATCTTTATTTATCATGACCTAACGGTAGCATGAACTTCAGTAATGTCAGTTCCCCTCACTTCCCCCAAATCCAGGACAATAGACCAAGTGACCAATAGACCAACACACTATTTTTGTGTTGCAGTTGAGAAGTCACTGGATTTTTAGGGGCTGCTGTCAGGACTGCTGAAACTTTGATCTAGTGGTATACTTTCTTATTAATGTAATCATGCAAAACCCTGCACTCTGTACAGGTGGAAGCACTATTTTCCAAAATGTTTATAAATTTATTTAATTATTTAGTTTTGTCTCACACATTGTATACCAAATACAGTTTCCACCCAGTCCTCCTCTCCTCCCAGGCCCAATCACATCCCCTCTCCCCCAGATTCACTCCTCCTCCTTTCCTTTCAGAAAAAAACAGGACTGCTGGGGATATCTACCAAAGATGGCCTAACAAGTTACAATATGACTAGACACAAACCCTTATATCAAGGCTGGACAAGGCAAACCAGTAGAAGGAAAAGTATCCCAAAGGCAGGCAGAAACACATTTTTAATGCTACTTTTAAAAGAAATATAGAAGCCAAGAGGTGGGAGCCCATGCCTTTAATCCTGGCATTCAGGAGGCAGAGGTGGGCAGATCTCTGTGAGTTCGAGTCCAGCATGGTCTACAGAGTGAGTTCCAGGACAGGCTCCACAGCTACAGAAAAACCCTGTCTCAAAAAAAAAAAAAAAAAAAGAAAGAAAGAAAAAGAATATATTCAATATGGCTTAGGCTCAGAACTAAGAAATCCACTTTGTAAACCCCAATAGAAGTTTTACTTTTATTTTCAGTTTTTGTTTACATTTATCCATATTCAAAATCAGATTAATAAAGATCACTAAGTATGTAAGAACATTAACATTTTAAATTTTAAAAGTCAATAGTCCAAGAAAATGTTATCCAAGTATACAGAAATCCCATAGAGGATTGCAGTCTGATGGTGTTATCTGTTTAAATCTACTTGAGCATAAATAGTTTATCGAAAAATCTAATTCTATTAGAATTTGTACACGTATAGATGAACCCTCAGTGTACTAAACAAATTTCTACCACAATGACATTTGATAATTTAATAAAATATATTAACTTTAGTAAAGTAAAATTTAAAGTTTTAACTTTCTAAAAGTACATTTGAAACAGGAAAACACATTGTTAATCTCATACTGATTTCATACAAACTTAAAATAATTTACTTGGATGCAGAAAGTGTTACTGAGATATTTTCAATAAACTGGACACCAGACTGATAAGTTAAATCAGCATAGTACCAACCCAGACCCCCCTGAACATGAATGTCAGTTAGGAGGCCTGGGCAGTCTATGGGGACTCTGGTAGTGGAAGAGTATCTATCCCTAGTGTATGGATGGACTTTGGGAGCCCATTACACATAGAGCAATGCTATCTCAGCCTAGACACATGGAGGAGGGCCTAGACCCTGCTCCAAATGATGTGACAGACTTTGAAGTTCCTGCATAGAAGGCCTTACCCTCCCTGGGGAGCAGAAAGGAGATGAGATAGGGAGTTTGTGGAGGGAGGAAGAGGAGGAGGGGAGGGGAAGGGAACTGGGATTGACATGTAAAACAAGACTGTTACTTAAATTTTAAAAAATGGAAGGAAAAAAAATAAAAATAAGTATCAGAATTTTTTCTGAGCCAGAAAACATAAGGAAAATACATAGAAAAATGAATTTATACTAGATATTTTCCTCTGTCTTTTCTTGCATATTCATATACTAGTATTTTTCTTTGACATATTTTAATGTTTTTACTTTAAATTGTTTTAATATGTAAATTTTAGCACCTCACTTGTAATTATGCTTTTAAAGGGGCAATGGAGGAATGGTAGTTTTGTAAAGGTATGAAAATACCAATAAAAGATCTGAATGAAATGCAATATGAAAATTTTGAATTATGTCACATACCAAACTATTAAACACAAAATTTATTTTTCCTAAACATAAATCTAATCCTAAGCACTGTTGTATAATACAACACAGTAATAAAAATATTCTGTACACTGTCCAGTACAGTAGTGTATTGCTTTTCTGTGATAAAATACCTAGCAAGAAACAACTTATGGGAGGAGATATTTATTTTGAATATGGTATAAGAAGGGATATACTCTATCACAGCAGAGTAAGCATGGTGACAGTAATGAAAGTGGCTGGTTATGTTGTATTTACAGACAAGAAGCAGTGAACAGACAGAAGTATATCTGGGCTATCCACCATTAAGTTGTGACCCTAGTAAGTCACTACTTCCAACAAATTTCTACATCCTAAATGTTCTAAAATCTTCTAAAACTATACTTCTAGTTGGGTATAGTTCAAATACATTAATCTGTGGAGACATCTCACATTCAGAACACAACCTTCTGCCTCTAATCCCTATGATCCAATATCATTTTATAATGCAAAACACAGTTGTTCCAACTTTAGAAGTCTCTATAGTCTTTAACAGTCACAATACTGTTTAAAATCTCAAAGATTGTTCTGAGACTTAAGGTAGTCTCTTCACTGTGATCACTTATAAAGTTATAAAAAATAAGTTTCATCTTAAAAAGGAACAAATTAAATATCCCCATTCCCAAAAGTAAGAACAGAGACATAGCAAAAAAAAGATTGGGCAAAAGAAATACAAAGACCTATTTGGGGCCAGGTGGTGGAGGCACACACATTTAATCCCAGCACTCAGGAGGCAGAGGTAGGCGGATCTCTGTGAGTAAGCAGCTTTCTACAGCTGTCCCATGATCCTGGTGTCGTCAGCATCCTGGGGCCTCTGTTGGAATTTAGGCTTCACATTTACCATTTAACGAGTGTCCTCTTTGCAGGGACCCTGGCATCATGGCTTTCCATATCATTGGATAAAACCTTAATGACCCACTCTCTCATATTTTTCATGTTTGCAAAATAGGTAGCATAGACGATGCTGCAAAATTCTACTGTCAGCTCAAGATGTAATCTAGCCTCTTGTTGTAGGTGATATTGTCTGAACCTGAAAAAAATACTTCCCTAAAAGCTATTATTTTTGAGCAATATAGCCCTCAATTCTTCTTCTATTCTCAAATCTATCTTCTTTAAATAAATTTGCATTTTATAAGTTGGCAGCTTCAATAGTTGAGGTATTACCCTATTTACTATTTTATTACTATTCTTTGACTCTGTCTCTGCCCCCCACCCACCATCCCTCATGTCTACATGTGAAATAGGGTTTCACTCTGCAACTCTGACTGATCTGGAACTCACAATGTAGACCAGGCTGGCCTAGAACTCACAGAGGTCCATCTACATGTCTTTGGTTCTTGAGTGCTGCTGGGCTAAAACTTACACCATCACACTGACTAGTTTTAACTTTATTGTGCCAATCAGTGTAACAATTAAATTCCTTTCCCTCTTGCCTTGTCAGAAGCTTTGTACTTTTTCATATACCTTTACTCACTAAACTGCACATATACATTTCTCAGCTTTCTGTCTTGCTCATTGCCTTTTCTCACAGTAGGCTTGGAAAAACAGTAGTCATGCCATAGCCTGAATTCTATCTTGAAATTTCCTTTCCCAAATGCATTAATCTTTTACCTTTCAGGCACAGGCAGAATGGAGCCAGATATTTGGCTAAAATGTAACATGAATGTCCTCTCTCACAGTTGTTCATAAGAGTTCTTATTCCTTCTGAAACCTCATGAGTGGGGCCTCTGCTATCCATGTTTCTCCTGGTATTCTGAACTCCCACCAGAATGCCTCATGAAGTTCTTTTTATAGCACTATAGTGCTTATATAGCATGCAACTGGAAGCCCTTCCACATTCCCGAAGGCCTACAGACCACATGGTCAAGTTTAGCATAGCAGCATCCTTATTCCTCAATATCAAGTTTCTGTATTAGTTGTTTTTCTCATTGCTGAGACCAAATAAATGACAAGAAGCAACTGAAAGAAGGAATTGCTTTATTTTTGGAACAGTTTAAAGGTTCATCATAGTTGAAAGGCATGGCTGTAGGAACATGTGTATCTGGTCATGTTACATTCATAGTCAGGAGTCAGAACAAGCAAGGAATGTCTGTTCCACAAATCAAAGACCTTCCCCAGAAACTCACTTCATCAAGCCAAAATTTACACATAGTCACAAGTGTCAAATACTATAAATTAGGAAAAAAACAAGAATTCCAATTTGTCTAATTGTACAATTTGGAAATTTTTAATTAAATATGGATAGTAGGATATGTGACTATAAAATATGAATAAAATCTCTATCCCCTTTACTACAGATTTAAGAGACAACCCTGTAAAGAATGTATTCTATATTTGTAAGGGTTTAATACAACCAGTTAAGGAATTATTTTAGCCAGAAATTTTAAAATTATACTGTCACCAAGAAACAGAAATAAGTATTATATAGTAGTAACACATCAATAATGGAACTTTTAAAAGACAATAATCTCATAATATCATAATTTTCACTGTTACAGTCCAATTCATAGATAATTATTTTGTCTTTATTTTGCTTAAAATTATATATCTTTAATATTAATCCATATGATTGCAAATGTTTGGGGCTAAAAAAGGAAACTAAATAAGAAATTTTGAGATAGTCATAATTAACATACCTGAAAGGTAATAGTGTTTCTGGTAAGAGCATTTAATAGTCTTTACAATTCAAACTTGTCACTTTTAACTTTCTCTGTTAGTGCTCACATACCAATTCCTGAATTTCGATGAATTCAATTAGAAAAAGTTAAACTGGTATTTTAATTAGTAGAAGGAGTGATGCTTTTCTGTTGTTAATGTGGGCATCCAGACACATGCCTTTTACCTGGTTAAAAAAATGCTCAGATAGCATCTAATGAAATCATTACATACTTTTAGGCTAATAATATATACCAGGACTTTAATAGTATGACTAATGTGTATTGGGAATAAGAATTCATGACTTAGTTTTACATTCATTTTCATACACCATCATGCAATTCATCTTGAAAATTTGATCATAAATAATAATATTGCTTGTCAGCAATTTATTTCCTTATTGATGATATAGCTTAGGAAATTTGAAACTTTCATTGATATAGCTTTCTTTTATGACATAATGAATGATGCTGCTTCTGTAATTATTGTGTTTGCCTCAAATCATGATCTTCATTTGTTTTAATTCTACATGTGACTGTATTAAAAACTTCTTCCTAATGGAAGCTATTATTTATAGACACCACTGACATTTGATGTAAAAGCTTTATCCTTTTAAATGCTAATGTTCCAATGAGAATAATAGCAGTTCTTAACTCTTGTAAATAGTCTACTTAGCAATTATTGGCTGTTCTATTAACTGACTCCTTCTTCCCCCCCCCCCTTTATTTTTCCTTTTCAGTTGGGTATGTCAAATGTTACAGTTAGCATTTGGTTCTTCCTTTGGAGATGCAGCTGCTAATGCAGGTAATGATTTCAAAGTGTCAAATATTTATGTTATTAAAATGCATAAATGAATCAGCTGATAATGGCACACATCTTTAATCCAAGCACTTGGGAGGCAAAGGCAGATGGATCTCTGTGAGTTTGAGACAAGCATGATCTACACAGTGAGTTCCAGAACAGGCAAGGTTACAAAGAGAAACTGTCTTGAATCCACATACACTCCACCAAGAAAAGCAGAAATAAGGTTTAAATATAAATTTATTCTTATCACAGCTTTCCATACATGTTATCACCTGAAGATTACCAGAACTTTTACTATTGCTATTCAAACACTTATTAAAGAGTTGTTGAATAGTAACAAAATATTTTTATTTCTAAAACTTGGCTGAAACTAACATATAAAAACAAATTAAATATTATATTAACTTTTAGAGAGAAAATGACCTTGTTGTAGCTAGAAATGAGTATTTTATGGTAAAACTTCCTTTTATATGCTTATTAGTTTCTTTCTTGAATGGCACACAATTGAAAGAACAAATAAATGATCTGTTCACTAATGATTTCATAATCATGGATATAGTAGATAATCATGTTTATGTCCTCATTAATACTGAATGTAATTGTTTTATTTCTAGATTAAAATTTTGAGAATAGGAAACAGTACCTAGAGATACTCAGTTCCCTTTAAAATGAATAAATATGATTTGATCACTACCAGTTGTAGAGGAATAAATTACAATTTCCTCAATACCAAGCACACAAAAATCATTTTGAAAAATATTGTCATGTGGATTTTTCCAACAAATTTTTTAAAAATGCCTCAAGTAATCTGATCTGTAAGTAAAGGAAATAGAGTAAAAATGGGAAAAGCTTAAGCTTATGGGGGAAATATATATATATATATATATATATATATATATATATATATATATATATATATTTCTTTGAATATTCCTCCATAAGCAATTGAAATGATTTACTAAATTGTAATATTTCTTGATAATCAATTACATTAAAATTTCATTGAAGAATTCAAGCAAAAAATATGAGTAAATAAAAATAAGATTACTTAAAGCACCATTCCATATAGCTAATATTTTAGAGACTCTTCTTCCAACACACAGAAGCACACATATACTCAATAATGAAGAGTGGGAAAGCACAAGATTCTGCATGCTATGCTCACTACTTGCTACTGTTAGCATAGTTGAGTTCAATTAAATTGTCTTAAAATAGCTCCAGCAAGCAGTATCAGCAAAATCCTGGATGCAACAAAAGCAATAGCTATATAACCAAAATATCAAGACTAATTAAAGACAGTAGTCAATGTATACACTAAATAGGCTATGTAATAGAAGGGAAGAAAATAGCAAAGTTTATTTTTAAATATATTATAATAGCTCTATTCAAACTCTAGCATATAGGTAGTGATATCACAAAATTTGCCAATTACTAAGTTAATTTGGTGTTACTAGAGTTTTCATATTCAAAGCCATATGTTTTCTTACAGAATACAGACGTGTGAGTTCTGTGATTTATGAGAGATGTGTTATAGCCTTGAGGAGAAACTTCCCTGTGATTTGGTGTAACTACTGCCAAGAAGCAACTACTGTAAGTAATATCTCTATTTCAATATGGATCAATAGCAGTTAAATTCAGACAATTCTGACTTTGTATTATTTAAAGGTATAATAAGCAGTATACAAAAGTATATTCGTGTCATAATACAAACATTCTATATAAAAATCTTTAGTGGGAAATATTAATGCTTCTCTAATAATAGAAGAATCCATAAAGAAAAAGAACAAAAATATGAGGATAGGGGTTGGGGATTTAGCTCAGTGATAGAGTGCTTGCCTAGCAAGTGCAAGTCCCTGGTTGTAGTCCTCAGCTCTGAAAAAATAAATAAAAATAAAATAAAAATGAGGATAATTCCCCCTTTCACTTTGCTGTCCTAGTTAAAGTAATTAACACTGGTTTGATAGGTAGACATTGAACATACTTTTCTTTATTTCCTTGACTATCGAAAGGTTGGTGTCAAGCTAAGTTGAGCATAATAAATATACTTTCAGGTAATAAAATTATTGGACTATTATTTTAATTAGTTTACAAAAGAATCTCAGTAGTTTTCGTTTTATTTTCATGATGACTATTTTACGTTTATGTCTCTCTCTCTCTCTCTGTGTGTGTGTGTGTGTGTGTGTGTGTGTGTGTGTGTGTGTGTGTGTGTGTACACCTCAGTGCTTGTGTGAACATTAGAGAACATTTCTACCCGGTGAATCCCAGAAGTGGAATTAAGACAGCAGGCTTGAGGGAATGCACCTTTATTCATTGAGCCATCTCTGGTGTCCTTCCTTCACATTTTTAGATACTATATAATACATATTTTTAAAAAAATCTGTAGTAAACTAGATATAGTAGCTCATACCTATAATCCCAACATTTGGGAGGTAGAGGCAGGAGGATTGCCACAAATAGAGCCTCCACTACATGGTGAGTTTCAGGTTAGCCAAGATACATTGTAAGAGCATGAAACAAGGAAGGAGGAAGGTAGAGAGATAAATAGAGGGGAGGGAAGGAACAAGTAAGAAGAAAGAAAATGGAAAGAAGAAAAGGAAAACAGAAGGAAAGAGGTAAAGAAATTGTGGTGTATTGAACAAGTATGCCCCCATAGACTCATGTGTTTGAATGCATGAGTCTACAGTGTGGTATGGATTTGTTAGAGTAGGTGTAACCTTGCTTTGATGCAGGCTTTGGGGTCTCATATATGCATAAGCCACAACCAGTGTGACAGTCTACACTTTTGTTGCCTGAAGATCAAGATGTAGAACTCTCAGCTCCTTCTCTAGCACCATGTCTGCTTGCACACGGCCATGTCCCACCATGATGATTACGAACTAAACCTCTTGATATTGTAAGCCAGGCCCAATTAAATGTTTTCCTTTTAAGAGTTGCCATGGCCATGTTGTCTCTTCACAACAATATGAACTCTAAGACAAAACTAAAATTGGAACATTTCTAACACCCATAATTGTACTTCCCTGAGGATCAGTCTGACCATAATACTGTGTAAAAGTGGTAAGAGTTCTGCAGGTGCTAAACCTAGCATAGCTGAGTCTACCAGGAAAGGAAAGTGACTGCAACCCATGGACACTACTCCAGAGGAGGAGTAGAGGACCCTAAAATTGAGAAATCTTCTATGTTCTTTCTATCAAGCTATGTTCTTTCCTCCAGCAGAGCAGGCAGTACATGAAATTTGGGGAAGGTCACTGCAAAATATGGAACATGACACAGCACAAAGAAATGAAAGACACACCCCAAGCTATGCAGACTTTGAGGTAGCAGCAGAAGTATAGGAAAGGAATCTGAAGTTAAGCATTTTAAACACCCCCACTTAAGTTGTAGCCTTTCATGAATCTAACCTATATAGTCTCTTTATTCTTACTCTACTTCTTCCTAGTCCCTTCTTTATTCCTCCCTCTTTTCACAAGTTAGTGAACAAAACCACTATAAACTACAATTTCCCAAACTAATGCTCTGTTCCCTTATTTCTAAAATTCAAAGGAGACATAGGTTAAGAGAACAGTCTTCTGCAACTAATATTGTGACTGATGTCACATCAGTGTATTTGTTACTCTGGTTAGCTTTCTCCCTCAACAGCCCACATAAAAGAAAAAGACTAAAACAGTGGGCAAATGAGGGAAACTACAGACTAGAGGGACTATATAGAGTAACAGGTATGCAAATACAAGAAAGAAACGAAAAAGAAGCATAGTCTTCAGGCATCTGTACTGCCCTGCCCTTGGCGTACTGACAGGATATGTCCTCAGGGGCAGCCACGAAGTGCACCACCTGTGCACATTCACTACCTTCCCTACAAAAAGGCCCTTTCGACATCCAATCCCCCTTCTCTCTGTTGTTCAGTCTCTCCCTCCCTCCCTCCTTCCCTCCCTCTCTCTCTCTCTCTCTCTCTCTGTCTCTCCTTCTCTCACTCCCTCTTGCCCCCTCTCCCCCTCTCTGTCCCTTTTCTTATGCCTGTCTCTCTGTCCTGCCCCCTCTTTTGCCTCTTTTATCTCCTCTCCTACTGCTCCTGTCCCCAGAGGCTGGTCTCCTCCCTCCCCCTCCCCCTTTCCCCATTCTCTTTCCCATAATAAAATCTCCTCCACAAGAGCTCTGTCACATGGCATCTTTCTGTCTCACAGTGCTTTTTAAATTACAAACTGACAGCATTCCACTAGAATACCCACACAAGCCAATAGCTTCTCAACATGACAAAACAAGGATAATGAGATAACTGAATTCTACAAACAATATTTGAATCATATTTTAAAAAACAGATAAATAATTTTTGGTTACTTTTCCTGTGGCTGTGATAAAAAAAAAAATACCCAGGCTAAAGAAATAGGGATAAAAGGTTTATTCTTGCTTAGAGTTTGAGGTTAAAACATACCATTATAGGGAAATAAAAGAAGCCAGAGTGGGAGGCATCTGGACACATTGCATCCACAATCAAGAAGAGAATAACTATTTATGCCCATCTCACTCTCTCCTTTTCATACTGTCCAGGATCCTTGCCCATGAAATTGTGCCACTCACAATGGATAGATATTCCCACTTCAGTTAAGCTAATGAAGATCATCTCACCCACATGTGGGTTCAGAGATCCACTTCCCAGATTATAGATTTCATCAGGTTGACAATTTATATTAGCTATCACAGTTCTATCTCTGGTCAACCTGGCATCCAACCATACCACTTCAGATTATAACTGTCCTTCCTTGTACTGTACAGATTGCTCACTGGTTAAAGGCACTTGTGAAGCTTGCAGAGGAGCCCGTTCAGGGGATTTAATACTCCCTTCTGGCCTCCACAGGCATTCAAATGTATGCACGCATACACATAAAATAAAATAAATCTACAAGAAGTTTTACATCATAACCTTCTAACCCTTATCCTCATGTTCTTCTCATATTCACCCCATGTTCACCTCATAATACAAAATACAATCCACTTTCATTTAAAAGTCCAAAATTGGCATCTTATCTCATCGGAGACACAAAGCAATATTGTACTTATAAGCTTTTATGATATAAAAATGTCACATTTCTTCAATATACAATAACACAAAGTAAACAACAAGAAAATTCAGGATGACAAACATAAAATCCCACAGCTCCACTCCAAGCATCTGGTGCCTGTGATGAAATTGGCTGGGCTACAATGATTTTAAGTAACCCCACCCATTCAGATCTGCTACCTGCAAAAATGCCTCTCATTTAGGCTGGCTCCACTACATCCCCTAACTTTTCTCAGCAGACATCCATCCATTGGTCTCTAATCTGCAATATTCAGGAATCTGCAGTGCAGTTTAGGAATCGCCTTCATGGCATCACATGCTGTCTTATCAGAGAGTGCCTGGAGGAATTTCAACACTACCACACATTTACTAGCTTCATTTGTGCTCTGAAACTGTGGAGCAAGACTCCATGATCCCTTTAATCTTTTATATCCCAATTCCTGCAAAATAAAACATGTGTTGTTGCCAAGTTCTGTGGCAATGCTACATGCCTAGGGTCAGAGCTTCTATGTGCTGAACCTGAAGAAACTATTCCTTATGCAGTTGCCTTTGAGGAGCAAAGAACCTCTTCAGTTTGGGCTTTCTCCCTTTAAATGCATTTAGATCTTCATAAGATGGAACATCTGATGATTTGGATTTTGTCTTCAGGAATTTTCCTGTCATCTCAGTCTATCATAGATAGTTTCTATTTGATGCCTATCTGTTTTTAAGGTAATAGTTTTTTATGTGAGGGACCTTGTATGAATCTCTTAGATTCCTCCTTGTAACCTAGTTTCTCTGACGATGTGAATTATAGGCTGGTGATATTTTGCTCTATGTCTAAAATTCATATATGAGTGAGTACATACCATGTGCCTCTTTTTGTGACTGGGTTACATCATTCAGGATTGTTTCTTCAAGTTCCATCCATTTCCCTGGGAATTAAGCAGGAGAGAGGGCCTAGTCCCTAATCCAAATGACTTGAAAGATTTTGTTGACTCCTCCTGGGAGGCACCACCCTCCCTGTGGAGTAGGGGGAAACAAATAGGATAGGAGGGTGGTTGGGGACATGGGGAGGGAGGGAGAAAGAGAGGGAGAGAGAGAGGAAGAGGGCACTGGGAACAATATGTAAAATAAGAAAAAAAAGATCAGGCTGTAGTTAAAACTTTAGGATATTTTTTAAATTAATGATTGATGTGGGAGGGCCAAGCCCATTGTGGGTGTTGCTATCCCTAGGCTGGTGATCCTGGGTTCTATAAGATAGCAGGCTTAGAAGGTCATAGAAAGCAAGCTGCCAGTAAACAGTGTTCTTCCATGGCTTCTGCATCAGCTTCTTCCTCCAAGTTCCTGCCCTGCTTGAGTTCCTCCCTCTTTGCTTTTGATGATTAACTGTTGTAAGGAACTGGGAGTGAAATAAACCCTTTTCTCTTAAAAATATTTTTTTATTTTAAATTTGAAACAAGCTTTTTAACATATCAACCACTCTTCCCTCTTCCTCCCCTTCCCCCTTTCAGCCCTAACCCCCATTCCATTTTATTTCTGCTCCCCAAAGAGGGTGAGGCCTTCTATGGGGGATCTTCAAAGTCTGTCAAATCATTTGCAGCAGGGGCTAGGCCCTCCTTTATGGCTCTAAGCTGAGAGAGTATGCCTTTATGTGGAATGGGCCCCAAAAGTTCATTCATACAATAGGGATAAATACTGATCCACTACCAGAGGCCCCATAGACTGCCCAGTCCTCCTAACTAACACCCACGTTCAGAGGGTCTTAGTTGGTCTTATGTTGGTTACCCAGCTATCAGACTATGGTCCATCCATGAGCTCCCCCTTGTTCAGATCAGCTGATTCTGTGAGTTTCTCCAGCATGGTCTTGACCCATTTGCTCATCACTCCTCCTTCTCTGCATCTGGATTCCAAGAGTTCAGCTCAGTGTTTAGCTGTGAGTCTCTGCTTCTAGGATAGCATATTATCTCATTATCAGAGAAGGGCATTTACAGTAGTCTCTCCACTATTGCTTAGATTGTTAGTTGGGGTAATCTTTGTAGATCTTAGGACACTTCCCTAGTGCCAAATTTTTCGTTAAACCTATAATGGCTCCCTCTATTATGGTATCTCTTTCCTTGCTCAATCTTCCTGCTCCCTCATATCCTCCTCTCCCATCCTCTTCTCTTTCTCCTAATTCCCTCTGCCCTCCCCCATGCTCCCAATTTACTCAGAAGTTCTTCTATGTATGTGCTCTTAGAGTACTCCTTCTTTCTTAGCTTTTCTGACACTGTGGTTTGTAGGCTGGTGATCCTTTGCTCTATGTCTAAAATCTATATATGAGTGGGTACATACCATGTTTGTCTATTTGTGACTGGGTTACCTCATTAAGTGTGGTTACTTCTAGTTCCATCCATTTGCCTGCGAATTTCAAGATTCCATTGTTTTGTTTTGTTTTGTTTTTCTGCTGAGTAGTACTACATTGTGTAAATGTACCACATTCTCTCCATCAATTGAGAGGCATCCAGGTTGCTTCCAGTTTCTGGATATTACAAATAATGCTGCTATGAACATAGTTGAACAGATGTCTCTGTTGTATGAATGTGATTTGGATATATGCCTAAGAGTGGAATTCATGGATCTTATGGTAGACTGATTCCCATTTTCCTGAGGAACCACCATAGTGATTTTCAAAGTGGCTGTCCAAGTTTGCACTCCCACCAGCAATGGAGTAGAGTCGCCCATTCTCTACATACTCTCCAGCATAAACTGTCTTTAGTGTTCATGATTTTAGTCATTGTTACAGGAGTAATATGGTTTCTCAGAGTTGTTTTGATTTGCATTTCACTGATAGCTAAGGATGTTGAGCACTTTCTTAAATGTCTTTCAGCCATTTTAGATTCCCCTATTGAGAATTCCCTATTTAGTTCTGTACAACACTTTTTAATTGGATTTTTTTTTTTTTTTTTGGTGTTTTGGTAACTAGCTTCTTGAGTTACTTTTATATTTTGGACATCATCCCACTGTCAGATGTGGGGTTGGTAAACATATTTTCCCATTCTGCAGGGTGCCCATTTGTCTTGTTGACTGTGTCCTTTGCCTTACAGAAGCTTTTCAATTTTAGGATATCCCATTTATTAATTGTTGATCTCAGTGTCTGTGCTACTGGTGTTATGTTCAGGAAGCAGTCTCCTGTACCAATTTGTCCAAGGGTACCTCCTCTTCTGAGTTTCAGTATGGCTGAATTTATGTTGTGGTCTTTCATCCATTTTGACTTAAGTTTTGTACATGGTGATAGATATGGATCTATCTGCAGTCTTCTACATACCAATTATGCCAGCACCATTTGTTGAACATGCCTTCTTTTTTCCATTGTATGATTTTAGTTTATTTGTCAAAAATCAGGTGTTTGTGGAGGTGTGAGTTAATAACAGCTTCATCAATTCTGATCCATTCATTGGTCTACCCCTTTATTTTTGCACCAATACCAAGCTGTTTCAGGACTATAGCTCTATAATAGAATTTGAAGTCTGGGATGGTGATGCCTCTGGAAGTTCCTTTATTGTACAAGGTTGTTTTGGCTATCCTGAGTCTTTTGTTTATCCATATAAAGATTAGTACTGTTCTTTCAAGGTCTATGAAGAACTGTGTTGGGATTTTGATGGGCATTGCATTGAGTCTGTAGATTTCTTTTGGCAAGATTGTCACTTTTACTATGTTGATCCTCCCTATCCAAGAGCATGGGAGATCTTCCCATTTTCTGGTATTTTCTTTAATTTCTTTCTTTAATGATTTAAAGTTCTTATTATACAGGTCTTTTACTTGTTTGGGTAGCATTACCCAAAGATATTTTATGTTGCTTATGGCTATTGTGAAAGGTGATATTTCTCTGATTTCTTTTCAGTCCCTTTATCATCTCTATATTTTAGGGTTACTGATTTTTTTTTAGTTGATTTTGTATCATATCATCTGCAAATAGTAAATGTTTGACTGCTTCCTTTCCAATTTGTATCCACTTGATCTCCTTTATCTCTAGCTAAAACTTGGAATACAATATTGAAGAGATATGGAGAGAGTGGACAGCCTTGTCTTTTTCCTTATTTTAGAGAAATCGAATAGAGTTTCTCTCCATTTAGTTTGATGTTGGCTGTTGCTTTGCTGTATACCATATTTATTATGTTTAGGCATGTTCCTGTTATCATGAAGGGGTTGTTGGATTTTTGTCAAAGGCATTTTCAGCATCTAGTGAAATGATCATGTGGTATCTATTTCAGTTTGTTTCTATGGTGGGTTACATTGATGGTTTTTCTTATGTTCAACCATCTCTGCATCACTGGGATGAATCCTACTTGGTCATGGTGGACGATTTCTCTGATGTGTTCTTCGATTCAATTTGCCAGTGTTTCAATGAATATTTTTGTATCAATGTTCATGAGGGTATTGGTCCATAGTTCCCTTATTAACCTGTGTCTTTGTGTGGCTTGGGTACCAAGGTAATTGCAGCTTTGTAAAAAGAGTTTGGTAATGAACCTTCTGCTTCTATTGGCTTCTATTGTGTGGAACACTTCGAGGAGTATTGGTATTAGCTGTTCTTTAATTTCTGCTTTAATTCTTCACTGCACTGAAGCCATCTAGCTTTGGGTTTTTGTGTTTGTTTGTTTGTTTGTTTGTTTGTTTTTGGGTTGGGAAGCTTTTTGATGACTGCTTCTATTTCATTGGTGGTTATAAATTATAAGTATATTTAAATTGCTTAGTTTTTCTTGATTTAATTTTGGTAACAGATATGTAAACAGAAAGTTGTTCATTTCCATTACATTTTCAAATTTTGTGGGGTACAGGTTTTTAAAGTATGACCTAAAGATTCTCTGGATTTCCTCAGTGTTCATTGTTATGTCCTTCTTATCATTTCTGATTTTGCTAATTTGCATGTTCTCTCTCTGCCTTTAGGTTAGTTTGGATAAACTATCTTGTTGATTTTCTCGAAGAACCAACTCTTTGTTACATTGATTTTTTTTGTATTGTTTTCCTAGTTTCTACTTTATTGATTTCAGCCCTCAATTTGATTATTTCCTGGCATCTACTCCTCCTGGGTGATTTTGCTCCTTTGTGTTCTAGAGCTTTCCATTGTGCTGTTAATTCTCTAGTGTGACTATTCTCTAGTTTCTTCATGTAGGCAATTAGTTCAGTGAACTTTCCTCTTAGTAGTGCTTTCAGTACCCCATAATTTGGGATGTGTTGTATCTTCATTCTATTGAATTCTAGGAAGTCTTTAATTTCTTATTTCTTTCTTGACCCATGAATGGAGCAATTCCACAATGTTAAATTTCCATGAGTTTGTAGTGTTTGTGCTGTTGTTGAATTCTAACTTTAAGGCATGGTAATCTGATAAGATACAGGGGGGTTATTACAATATTTTTTGTACCCATTGTAGTTTGCAATGTTGCCTACAAGGTTCCATAAGGCACTAAGAAGAAGGTATGTTCTTTTGTGTTTGGATAGAATGTTCTATAAATGTCTGTTAAACCCAATTGGGTCATAACTTCTGTTAATTCCTTTGTTTCTTTGTTAAGTTTCTGTCTGGTGGTCCTTTCTAGTGTTGAAAGTAGAGTGTTGAATTCTCTCACTATAAGTATGTGAGATTTTATTATGATTTTATGTTTTAGTAATGTTTATTTTACAAATGTGGGTTCCTTTGTATTTGGGGCATAGATGTTCAGATTTGAGACTTCATCTTGATGGTTTTCTCCTGTGTTGAATAAGAAATGACCTTCTTCATCTCTTTTGATTGATATTATTTAAAGGGTTGCTACACCCGCTTGTTTCTTGGGTCCATTTGATTGCAAAATATTTTCCAAATCCTTAACTCTGAGGTATCATCTCTCTTTAAAGTTGAGGTGTGTTTCTTATATGCAGAGGGATGGATTCTGTCTTTATGTCCATTCTGTTAGCCTGTGTTTCTTTTTTTATAGGCAATCAATAGGAACCATCAATATTGAGGGATATTAATGACCATTGATTGTTAATGCTTATTTGTTTTGGATTTGGTGGTGGTATTGTGTGTGGTTCCCCCACCCCCATTTTTCTTTTGACTATTGGTAAAGTGGGATTATCTATTGCCTAAGGTTTTGTGGGTATAGTTGACTTCTTGGGTTGCAGTTTAAATATGGTTTTATCACAGGATATCTGGTTTCTCTATCTATAGTTATTTAAATCTTTGCTGTGTATATTCATTTGAGATCACATTTTGTGGTCTCTTAGTGTTGGTAGAATATCTGTCAGGACCTTCTGGCCTTCAGAGTTTCCATAAAGAAGTCAGGTGTAATTCTGATAGTTTTGCCTTTATATGTTACTTGGGCTTTTTCCTTTGCTGCTCTTAATTTTCTTTATTCTTTATGTTTGGTGTTTTTATGGTTCACTCTGTTTGGTGTTCTGTAAGGTTCTTTTACTTTTATTGGCACGTCTTTCTTTAAGTTGGGATAGTTTTCTTCTTGAATATATATTATTCACCTTTGAGTTGGGTTTCTTTGCCTTCTTCTATACCTATTGTTCTTAGGTTTAGCCTTGTCACGGGGTCCCATATTTCCTGGATATTTCGTGTTAGGGATTTGTTGGGTTTAATATTTTCTTTGGTCAATGAATCTATTTCTCCTAATGTATCTTCAGTGCCTGAGATTCTCTCTTCCACCACTTGTATTCTGTTGGTTATGCTTCCATCTGCATTTTCTGATCATTTACCCAGATTTTCTATTTCCAGCATTCCCTCAGAATGTATGTATGTGTGTGTGTGTGTGTGTGTGTGTCTGTGTGTCTGTGTGTGTGTGTGTTTGGTCTGTATTTCAGCTTTCAAACCTTGTACTGTTTGAATTGTTTCTTGTAATTTTTCTTTGCCTTTACTTCCATTTTTTAAAAATATTTTCTCATTTCCTCTTTTAAAGTCTCTATCTTCATGAAGTGAAGGGTCATTCTCTTCTGCTTCATCTGTATTGGGAAGCTCAGGTCTTGCTGATGTGGAGTCTCTAGAATCTGGTGGCATCATATTGATCTTTCTGTTGTTGACTGTGTTCTTATTCTATTGTCTACCCATCCCTTCTTCCAGTGCATAAGGTTAGGGTCTCTTCCTCTCCTGGTTGGAAAGCAACCAAGGTTCTCTTCCAGTGGGTGAAAGCAAGTTCAATACTCTGATGGTTCTCCTCTTCCAGTGGGTGGTGGCAGAACTAGGTCACTGGCAGACTCTGGATTGGCTGGTCCACTGAAATGGGTTACCACATGCACTGTCCCCAGTAGTCAGGATGTCCTGAAGGTGGGCCAGAAATAGACCCACCCTCCTGTGAGTGGAGGTGGGACCAGGATGCTGGCAGACTCTGGACAGGCCTGTCTGCTGAGATGGGCTCCTCCATGTGTGCTCAGACCCCAGGCCCCAGGAGGCTCCAAACAGGGCCCCACAATGAGGCCCAGAAACAGGCCCACACTTAGCCCCTTCTGTGTGTGGAGGTGGGACTAGGACGCAGGCATACTCCAGATGTGCTGATCTGCCAAGACGGACTCCCCATGCACAGTCCCCAGCCCCTTGGTGCCTATCTCTTTAACAATAAAATTTGCTTTCTTGAACCAGCCTGAAGGTCTCATGGCTGAAAATGTCTTCTGCTGAACAAATCCATTCAGTATGCCCAAATTTAACTTCACCGAACTTCTTAGAATGAGAACAGAGAGTAACCAGATACTGACTAGAATTATCACATTGTGCTAATTTTTGTGGAGTCCTTATTCTCTTCTGAAAACTTGTGAGTAAGACCTCTACAGGTCATACCTTTCTTAGCTTTCTTTCGTCCAAGATGGCCCATTAGACCTTTCCAATATCATTCCAAGGGCTTTTCAAACCCAAATTTTCAAGCCCTTACACATTGTTCCCACAAACTAATGAGTGTTAAGTACAACAGGTATATTGGCAATGGTTCCATTTCTGGTGCCAATAGTGTGTCTTAGTTGTTCCTCCTTTTGGTGTGATTAAAAGTATTTAATTACAGGTCCTTTTCAGCTCACAGTTCAAGGTTACTATCCACTGTGCTGGGAAAGTCATAGCAACAGAAGCTTGACACAGCTAGTCACATTGCTTCTACAATAAAGGAGTAGAAAATGATTATTATATATGCTCAAATCATGTTATCCTTTTTATACAGTCCAAAATCCTATCCCAGGAAATGGAGCCATCAACAATTGATGCTCTTCTCACTTCAGTTAACCCAGTGAAGATAGTCACCCACATACATGCCCAAAGACTAACCTTTCAGGTGATTCTAGATCATATCAAGTTTACAATTGATAATAGCCATCACAATAACCAAACAGGGGGCTCAACTAAACATATTAAAAACTTAATTTAAAATATAGATGTACAAATTATGAAATCAATTTCACGATATATAAGAAAGTTAACAGTAGATAGATAAAAGAATCAGTTACTTTGAGGAAAAAAGTCATAAAACATGGGAGGGGAGGATTCGAGGAGGAAACCAAAACAGTGAAAAAGGACCAAATTTAAAAAATCTCAAATATGAATGAATCAACCAGATTTTTTTTAAAAAACATAGTTTTATTAGGGTTCTCTAGAGGAACATGACAGAATTAATATGTGTGTATGTATGCATGCATGTATGTATGTGCGTAAGTATGTATATATGCATGTGTATTTATGTAAAAAGGGATTTATTAGAGTGGCTTACAGGCTGTGGTCCAGCTAGTGCACAATGACTGTCTTCCAATAAAAGTCCAAGAATCTAGTCATTGTTCAGTTCACATGGCTGGATGTCTCAACTGGTCTTCAGTATAAATGAAAATCCAGAAGAAGTACACTCTAATGCAAGCAAGAGTGGGGGCAAACAGGCAAAGAGCAAGAACTTCCCCCTTCAGTGACTTTTAAATAGGCTGCCAGCAGAAGGTATGGCCCAGATTAAAGGTGGCTGTTTCCATTTTAAAAGACTGAAGGTGTGTTACCCACTTCAAATTAAAGATTTAATTAAGAAAATGTCCCCTCACAAGTATACCCAGACACTTGGATTTTAGTTAATTCCAGATATAGTCAAATTGACAACCAAGAAGAGTCATCATGACAGCAAAACCAATGTCAACAGATAAGATTAGGGGAGAATAATGAATATTAATGATAGAGGACAAGATCCAGACAACAATAAATACACACGCACACACACACACACACACACACACACACACACACACACACACCAACAACAACAACAACAATTGAAGATGAGTAAAACTTCCAAAAAGTCTGGCATATATCCCAGAGACTGATCTTTTTTGTTGTTGTTGTTGATATATATATCAGCTGCCTATTACTAGTGTTTCTAATTGGCTAGCTCTGTCTTAAATATTCACCCATTTCTATCAATTTAAGTGTATTTACGTACTCTTAACAGAGAAAGGATCCAGACCTCTTCTCTCATGTTCTACATTTTGACTCATCTCTACTACATCTCCCAGAATCCTTTGTGTCTCTTAGTCCCACCTATCTTGCTTTCCTATTGGCCAACAGGGCTTTATTCATTAACCAATAAAAGAAATATATACACAGAATGCTATCTGCCATCATCTCTTTTTTGTTTAAATAAAAAGAAGAGCTATAACTTTAACATAGTAAAATACATAACAAAAAAGTTATCCAATAAGAACTATAGTTAAAAATATTTAGTCCATTAACATCAGGAATTAAAGAAATATTCTATCATCTATCTTTGTGAGTCTAAAGTCTTGTATATAACTTATCATTAATCCTAACTAAGGAAAACTATAACCATAACTCTATGTCTTCAACTTCATCAAGGACCACAGAAGGATAATATAAAAACTCTAGAAATGATAGAGACAACTCAATGCCTGGTCAGTCACCCGAAGTTCTTCTGTAATGTTCCATTTTCAGCCCATAGGCCATAGTGTGTCTGACAGACTCCTCAGCAAAGCAGAAAACTTTAAACTGTCCACCTGTATTGGCAGTTTGTCAGTCACTTTTCTCTGTGTCCTGCAGAATGTCTGGCAGACTCTTCCATGAAGCAGAAACCTTGTAGCACTGTCCATCTTGTTTCAGCAGTTACTGTCCTGTGGGTCCTACACGTCTACTTTATAAAGCATATAGTTAAACAGCCTAGACAAGAGTAGTATCTTGCCCAGTTGTCTAGTCTTGCCATATTGGAAGCAAACTCCATAACAAGTTTCTTGGATGTCCATCTTCCCTTCTGATGAAGTTGGTGTTGCCAGGAGCAGTTGTGCCTCACTATTAAGAAAAACCCTAAACCATTTTAAATGCCATATTCTGTAGGTCTTTGAAAGGTTTGAAGAATACCTATCCATTGGATATATATCTCTGTATATCTAGAAAACCTAACTATAACTTTTGACTATCATAGTTAACTATCTACAATCTGTACTTAATTATACATTACATTTTTAAGTGAGCTATATATACACAATATTAAACAAGAGAAGAAATATATATATATCAAAAATTGACCTTAAATTTGTATCAATAAATGAAAATCATTCCAAAACTAAGTATTCATTTCTATACCATAATTCCCTTTTTATCTTTAAAAAGAGATTGGTTATGAACATTAACCATTTATAACCAACCCCATTTAAATGAAAACAAACATTTATAAACAATATTTGGGAATTTAGGTGTCATTCTTTCCAAACTGCTTCCTGTTGAGTGGGAATGCTGTAATGCCATGAGAATTTTAAGAAGATGAAAAAATTCTGTCTGTAGTAGTCTACAAGGCTACCTTGTCCCAGCTGTTTTGAATGTTGAATCACCTGGGACACTGCTTTAGTGGGTCTTGCTTGATCAAACCATGTTACTCTGGAAGGAACCCACAGTTTTTTATTTTCTGAGGAAATAAAAATAGAAATCATTTTCCCCAGTAACTTGTCCTTAGACCTAAATTTTGAAGCATTTTTTAAACTATATAAATTGGATTAATTCAGCAGTATTGGTAATCAAGTGTATTTTAGCAGTAGTTGTTCCTTCCTTAGCAGTTGAGCTATTTAAAAACAACACAATAGCATACAGTATCCAGACCCTCTGTGTAATTCCCATCTTTACATGGCCTTTTTATTACTCTATTTCTGTTACTTCTGTTTATTTTTATTTTTTGATACAGGGCTTCTCTGTGTAACTTTTGCCTGTCCTGGAATTCACTCTGTATACCAGGTTTGCTTTGAAATTACAAGTCTTATATCTACTAAACAGCATTGGTAAAATTAAAACAGCCACAGTTTTGGCAGCTGGCTTTCCAATATGGTGGGGATGCATTTACTGCCAGCACTGAGAACTATGCTCACTATCTTGGTCTATGCTGTCATCAAGGAGCATGCTGATAGCTTAGAGATATCTTGGTCTATGCTGTCATCAAGGAGCATGCTGATAGCTTAGAGATGTGGTCACAGCCACTGCCAGCTAGCTACTCTTATACACAATTGAATTGTTAGCAGGGCATATTTAAAGAGCCATGTGGTTTTTTGCTGTTTATGCCAAGTCAGGTAACCTCCCTGAAAGGAGTCAGCAAGTCTCTGCTTGTCACTAGCAAAACAGAGCCCATCTGAGAAAAATGCTGCTAACAAGAAGGCTTGCTTGTCTCTGTTCTTTTGTTTCTAAAACCCTTTTTTAAGCTTTTGTCAAGATATAAATGGAAATTCTTAGTACCCATGTTGCAGGCACCATTTTGTTATGAGTAGTTTCCCACCAGCTGGGTCCCACAGCCAAGTTAGCCCCAAATAACACACAGAGACACTGTATTAGATATAAAGCTGTTGGCCTATTACTAGTGTTTCTTACTGACTAGCTCTGTCTTAAATATTAACTCATTTCAATCAATCTAAGTGTTTCCACGTGGCTTTATCTTACTGGAGAAAGGGTACAGATCTCTTTTCTCATGTCCTACATCTTGACTCCTCCCAGAGACTGATCTTAAGACTCTAGGCTAGGGCTGAAGGGATGGCTCAGCCATTAAAGGCTAAGCTCACAACCAAAAACATAAGACTCCATAGGCTAGAATGATCTGATATGATGAAGCCAGGAGTCTTAGACAACCTAGACAGTGAACTATATCTGAGAATTGCAAGATCCTAGAGAAGAAATCAAATACCTAAGTACATGAAGCATCTTAAACCCCCAAATAGACAAGATCAGATAAACTCTCTACAAAATATCATAGTCAAGATGTCAAATATAATGTAAATACACAAACCTTAAAGTTACAAGTAAAAAGTGATAATTCATGAAAGAAGAGACATCAGCAACCATACAAGCAAGGAACACATGGAATGATATATTTCAAGCCCTAAACATAAATAATTGTCCAGCCAGACAATTATTCCTAAGAAAGTAATCTATTAAAATTGATGGATAAATATGATCATTTAAATAATGGCATGAGTTAAGACAAACACTAGAATGAATACATTTCATGAGAGCAGTGATGAATAGAAGAGAACCAGGAAGAAATTAATCATGTACAGAACAGCAACTTAGCAAACAGCCAATGCTACCAGGAAAGGATAAAAAAAACCTACTAATAATAAACCAACCAACTAGAACAGCCACCAAAAGCATTTTTAATAGCAAACTCTTCTCAACAATAATTTTGAATGCAAAAGCCCTTAATTCATGAACTAAAAACACAGGAGAACTAAATGAATTAGAAAATAATTTTTGACTATCTGTTGTCTGTTGTCTCAGAAAAAAAAATCAGGAAAACTGAGAGTCTATGGTTGGAAATCAGTCTAACAAACACATGGAATGACTCTTCTCATATCTGATAATATAGGCTTCAACCCCAAAATATATAGCTACCATAAGTGTTTATGCATCGAGTCTCAGAACCCCTAATTTCATTAAAATATCAATAGGCATACCATGTAGATTCTGAAATAATACTGGTGAGAGGCTTCCAAATCTAGCTATCCTATCTAGATTGATCTTCCAACCCAAAAATTGACAAAGAAACTTCTGAGATAAATTATACCACATAGATTGGCTGGGTTTAATGGCTATCTACTTAACAGATAACATATATTATTTTTATATAAAATATTTTAATGTATTGTATGTAATTCTATATAGCAGTTATTTATTGAGATTTAATGTGCATTTAAAAGTTTTGTGTATGTGAGTCCGTGTTCACATACAAACATAGGATTGCCTCTTTTGTGTAATAATCCCTATAAAATATTCACTATAAATGTATATGTTTCCTTATGACTATTCATAATCATTTTAAAAACTCTTACAGTTTAAAAAGTAACTCTTTAATTCCTTTAAAGCTTTTGTTAGGAGCACTGTATTAGACTTATGTTTAAGTATTTTTAACAATATTTTATTAAATATATAAAGAATTTTTATAATGAATTTTGATCATATTCACCCCCCAACTTCTCACATGACCTCCCGATGATGGAGTTTCTGTCCTGCCCAGTCCTACAGCTGCTAGTCCCAAATAAATACACTAAGGCTTAAATTAATTATAAACTGTTTTGCCAGTGGCTCAGGCTTCTTATTGGCTAGCTTTCTCCTAATTATTAACCCATTTCTATTAAACTATTTCCACAAGGCTGTGCCTTACATATAATGCTCCAGTATGTTATTCCTTTGGCAGCTAAATGGCATCCCTCTGGTAACTCTCTCTCTCTCTCTCTCTCTCTCTCTCTCTCTCTCTCTCTGTGTGTGTGTGTGTGTGTGTGTGTGTGTTCATCCATGTGTGTTCCTTTTCCCAGCATTCTCCTAGTCTGGTAGCCCTGCCTATCTGTAATATATGGAACTATACTTTACTATCTGGAAAGCACAGTTAATTTAATGTTATCCACTACTTCTGGCTCTTACAATATTTCTGTCCCCTCTTTCTTAACAATTTCCTGAGCAATGGTGGCCTAAAACCCATTTGTGACTGAACATGCCAATCTCTCCTTCTCTGGACATTAATCAGTTTAGACATCTCTGTGTTAATTTCCATTGCAGGCAAGAAAGCCATAACAAATGTAAAAAAGAACAAAATAATTCCTTGCCCCTAGTTAAACCATAGCAGAATCAAATTTCAAATAAATAGCAACATTAATCTCATATTACAGGTTACTAGGAAACCAAACAGTGTATTAGAGACAGAATAAAAGGGTAAGTTAAAATATTGAATCAAATGAAAATGAGACCACAGCCTAACAAAACCAAGATAGTCCTATGAAGAAATATAGATCTCAAATAAAATAACATAGTGATGCAACACAAGGTTCTATAAAGAAATGAAAAGTCAAAGAAAAGCAAAGAATGACAAGAAATAATGAAGATCATGGCAGAAATTAATACAGACAAAAAAACCTGAGTTATTTCTTTGGAAAGATTAACAAGATTGGCAAATCAACCTAAAGACACAGAGAACAGCTCAAATTAATAAAATTAGATATGAATGGGGAATTTTTACAACATAATCTGATGAATATAATGCACAAATACTCAAAAAATTACTGATAAATTTATTTCAGAATCAAATTATGAAGATCATACATCTTGACCAAGTTAGTTTCACCAAAGGATGCAAAATACACACGTCAACAACTGTAATACAACATAGTAATGGATTTAAAGTTAGAAATCATATGACCTTGATAGAGAAGAGCCATTTGACAAAGTTCATTATGTCATCATGTTATAAGTCCTGAGTGAACTGGAAATTTATGAAACATAACTTCAGCTTAAAAGTTGTATTTAATAAAACTATGACTAACATAAAATGTTCATACTATAACATAAAACACTGAGAGCATTCAAACCAAAATCCAGGTTGAGAGAAACTGCCCACTCTCTTCATTTTGATTTAGTATAGAGCTTAAAGTCTTAGCTAGAGAAATTAAAACAAGACATATGTATATGTATATAAAGGGAAATATATTTGGAAGGAAGATGTTAAATTATCCCTATTGGTAGAAAACACAATGCTACTAAAAGACCCAAGAACTCTCCAAAAACCTTTCAGATTTGATGGACACAATAATAACATTACCAAACATACAATCAGTAGATTTCATTCATGCCAATAATAAACATTGAGAATAAAAATAAGGAAAAAATCCTGTTCACAATCGCTTTAAATAAAACTGAAAATAAATAAAAAAAATGAACTAATGATTAAGGTGAAAGACCTCAACAAGGAAATTTTAAGATGATGACTTTTTTTTTTTGAGAAAGACATTATATGGTAAAAATACTTTCCACATTCCTGTATTGAAAGAACTAATATTACAAAAATAGGGATACTATCAAAAATAAGCCATAGATTCAATGCAATCCCGATCAGATTTCCAGTGATATTCTTCACAAAACAGAAACAAGAAAGTAATCTTTAAAACTCATATGGAAACACAAAATACCATACATACATAGACAAAGCAATTCTAAGCAAAAAAGGCATAACCAAAATTATAATATTTTGTGTCCTCAAAATATACTACAGAACTAGAGTAACAAAAACAGCATGATAATGTCACAAAGACAAACTATATAGACAGATGTAACACAGTGGTGAACACCAAAGTAAATCACACAGCTCTGTATGTACATCCAATTATTGACAGAGTTGTCAAAAACATTACTGAAAATAAAACGTGACTCATTCAATAAATGGTGCCAGCAAAACTGGCCACATAGCTACAGTAGAATTAAATTAGATACACAATGAAAAAAAAGCATAAATTTGAAACAGATTAAAATTCTAATTTAAAATCAGAAACACTGAAACTGCTAATGTGCAACATAAGAAAATAGTTGAGGGATAGTTACAGGCAACAACTTTCTGACTAGAATCCCAATAGCACAGTAAATAGACCCAAGAATTGACAAGATTACGTAAATTAAAAAATCTTCTACACAGTGATCCACAACCAAGCACCAGGCCAACCTCCAGGAATCAAGCTGAAGGGGGTGGGGGGAGGAATAAATGAGCAATGGATGTTAAGATCATAATGGAGAAATCTACAAAGACAGCTGAAGCAAGCTGGTGGCAACTCATGAAATCTAGACCTACAGCTGTGGAGCCTCCATGGGACTGACCTAGGCCCTTTGCATGTGGGAGAAAGTCTATTCTAATCAATCACAAATATCTCTTCACATTATCACCAGCAAGATAATAAAATAAGAAAATTATCAAATACACGGACTTTTCTTTACAAAACATAGAGTAGTAAATACCAAAGAGTTAGAAGGTTGAAAAAAAAATAAAAACAATGAAACTCAGATACTAAAGTTGATAACACAGCATGTAACTGATCAATACTAGCCAGAAGTTTTCAGTGTAATACTGTTACTTTAATGTCACTCTTTCATTGATTTAACTCATACAGATACTGCATGGTAAAAGTTAGAGAAAAATATAAAGACCAGTAGCCTTACAATCATATGTTACCAATAGTTAGTAAGTGTGATAAAGTTTATAGTAGCTTGCTTGGGTGTGTGCATGTTTGTTTGTTTGTTTTTCTTTTCCTTATTCTTTTTATTAGAGCACAATATGTTAGTAGTTGCCAGGCAAGTCAGTAATTATAACTCCTAAGAGTGAGTTGTGAGGGTGATTTAATTTTATTTCATCTCCTTCGGTGGTTTTTAGGACCTGGGTTTTCAACACGATTCTAACTTGTTGGTTTGTAAAGAATCTGGAGAACTGGAGGGAGACAGTGATGTTGGAACAGGGAAAATGAAAATCCAACAAGCTCACTATTGAAGTTCAATCAGCAACACTGAACAAATGAAGAGAAATTATTCCAATCCGTTAGCTAATTTCTAGGGTTTTGAAAGTTGATTTTGACATTTTGTGCCAGCTTCTTTTCCTCATTGGATTTATTGGAAGAACTTTCATGAATCCTTATTCTCATATTTGCTGATGTTCAGGGATTTCTTTCAGAGGTTTTAGAAAATCTTTAAGATTCACATAGTTGTGATGGGTGTAAGATCAAGTACACAGTTTAAGAGTAGTTACATGCAAATATGAATATTTAGTATGCTTATTTTTTATTTGTATTGTGAGATTAGCAAACATATAGCGGTAAAAGACAGCCTGCTATAGTCTACTATACTAATATATCCCAAGAGATGTAACATACTCTGACATGAGATAAAGGACACATGAGAAACACCAAAAACAGTGATAATGCAGCAAGGCAAACAGACTAGCTTTAATAATTCTCGTGGACTCTAGGATGTGGGAGCTATCCCAAGTTATCCAGTACCTATCCGGAAAATGACTAGCCAGGCGATTATAGCCTGGATACTGAAATGTTTGGAAATATAGACTGTATCTTGCTTGCTTTTCATTTTAAAAGTGTTCTCAAACAACTTGTTTACTGTCTCTAAGAAGTATCAAGCCTAAGTTGACAGTCCCTTCAAGATAAGGAGTATATCAATTCAAAGATTTCCAAGCCTGCAAAAATGATTCATCAAGTAAACTCTCTTGCCACAACCCTAATGACTGAGATTGATCCCAAAAACTCAGTTTTTTAGAATACTATATGTGGTAGCTTGCATATGTCACCCTAGCACTCTTTTTTTTAACTTTATATAGCCAAGTCCATTTAAATGAAAACAAACATTTATAGACAATATTTGGGAATTTGGGTGTTGTTCTTTCCAAACTACTTCCTGCTGGTAAGGGGCGCTGTCATGGGGGATTCTAAGAAGATGCAGAAATCCTGGCTGTAGTCTGTAAGGCCGCTTTGTCCAGCTGTTTTGAATGTAGGACACCCTAGCACTCTTATGGCAGACATCCAAGCAGACAAATTAACAAGAGATACTGTGCCTCATTAACAAGATGGAAGGAGGTAACTGATTTATAGAAAGTTTT